>NC_138185.1:4475000-4759594 GCF_964194105.1 Spermophilus citellus | reverse complement strand
GGACAGCTGCCTTTAACATCTTCAGTGCTGTCTACTTTTAATAAGAAAATTGTTTTTAAGCATGGTGGCACGACCTTTATAACACCTTGTTTTGCTGGACTTTAATCTTGAGTGTCAAAACAGCAAGGTATCTTTGGGAATTTTCACAGGATTATCACCTCTTCAGTTGTCTCTGTAAAACGTACTGTTGGCTTTGTTTTGTGTTTCAGTATCATACCTCCCTAATGACTCCAGCTGTCAATGTATAATTCTGACAGTATTGACCCAGCCAGGCACAGAATTCTGCATGAAGGATCCCTACTCCAGATCACATTTCAGCCTGAATTCTTATCATTTAATCCCTGGGCCACTTCACTGGACTCCTTGGAGTACATTGCAGAGTTACCATACAAGTTGTCTAGCATTGATATTGGGCATTAGTCCTTCTTCAAAAACTGCATTGTGATTTTGGTTGTGTTTTAGTTGTTTTCAGAATCATTTTCAGTATAACACTTGTCAAGGCATTGGAGTATCCCCCTATGCAATTGTGGCTCCCAAGTGTTAGAAGTTAAGACTATATGGTATTTTCTAAACCTTAACTTGGTCTACACCAAATGCTCTGCAGAGGATTTCCCCCATATATTTGTGAGTTACGTTGAGCCTGGTACCTTTTTGGTGAAGAGATTGGGGATTGGCTCATCAGAAATAACTTGGCTATGGGTAGGTTTCCTGTATAACCTGAGGTGCTCTCTACTTGTCCATGGGGTCTTAATCCCTTTGATAAGTGCTCGCTCCTTGGGTGAGACAGCTGTAGCTCTAGATGCCTCACAAAGATTCCAGGCTGTGATTACTTCCGTGCTAACACTTGAAGAAGAAGAGTCATCGGTTCTCAGCAAGTACCGCCTCCAGTAGTAGAAAAGTCATACCTGTGCTCAAGAAAATCTTCAGTCTGTTTCCTAGGGAGAAGCATGGACACTTAAACATTTGGATCTGTGAGGTGTGAATCTCACTGCACTCCATATCCTACCTGCATCTAATGGCAAAATTCTGCACAAGTCTTTTCTAACAGCATGGAGCCATCGTGGTGAGGGAACAGCATTACGTAGCAACAAGTCACTTAAAAATACTTGTGGACGGTATCTATATCAGAGTTCGAAGAGCCGATGAAGGATTTTTGTCAGGGTCAAAAGGCTGGCCCTTCTGAAGAAAATATTCCAGAGAACAGAAAGGAAGAAAGGAAATGACACCCTCTGCCAAAAAAAGGAAGTGAAAGACCGGCCTTCCTCCCCGACATGTACAGCGAGGCTGAGAGCACCGTGCTGGGCCTGCGTTCAGTCTCTTGCTGAAGAGCAGCTTAAGGTTCATCACAGTCTTCTAAGATGATTATCGTCTTTCAGTTCATGCTATGTAGGCTCTTGGATGCCCAGTGCTCTGCAAGCTCCTTTGGTCCCCAGCAAAAGAAGCACTCCTGCCAGAAGCACAGTGCTAGTCATCTGAACCTTGGTTTTTCCCTTCACCCATCCCTCCCTTTCCTCTACAATGTTTCCCAGTGATATGACTATTTCTCTCAAGGCAAAGAGCATCCTCCCCACCCCCATTTAGATAAAACAGCAGGATTTTAGTTGTTGGTCACCTTCAGTTTGTGGACTCTGTTGCTGAAATTTATTTAACCACTGTTCAATTTCTTTTTAGCCACTAGCGACATGGGACCTGAGGGTATGCTGCATTGGTTTCCCTTAGTAAAATACCTCTGGTACCATGCAACAATATTGTGAACCTTATTTTGCTCAGAAACCTCTTTGTAACTTATCATCAGAGGTCAAGCTTCTCATGCAGAAGGCTTTGTCTCCTCTGCACTCTGAATCCTACTTTTGTGAGCCTTGTTCTTGTTTTGAGAAAGATGGTGGGGCCAGCAACAGGAGCTCTTTTGTTCTAAGGAGTTCTTTGTTTGGATCCTAAAGTGATCCTAAAGGGTTTTTGTTTGTTTTTGTTTCCAGAAGAACAGCAGTCTGCTGTGGTGTTCATCTTTTGGATACAGGGGAGAAGCTCCCCCTTTTCATTTCAGAGAATTATTATCTTCTCTGTTCCTACTTCCTCTACTACCTTACCCTTAGTTCTTTTCCCCCATGTGAATATCACCTCTCCTACATTTTCTGACAACAGGCAGTTGAGAGGGAATTAGTGGTTGTGTTGTGGAAGAACTGTAGATTCTTTGAGGGAAGGAGAAGGGACTTGCTGTCCCAAAACTGGAAGCATGGACCCCGATTTTGCAAAAACAGGGTTGTAGTCAAACTGCAGGGGCGGGTTCTGGCAGGTAAGTAAGGGTTTTTAATTGATTCAAAAGAATGAGAACCATGGTATTGGAGATGTAGCTCAGTGGTATAGTGCTTACCTAGCTTATGTGAGACCCTAGGTTCCAACCCAGCACCTTAAAGAAAAAGAAAAAAGGAAACCAAATAATAGCATTTACTGTCCTAAATCTGTGAATAACATGCTGTGACATGGTGTTCTTATCTGCCTCCCCACCGCCATTTCCACCAGCTTCAGGCTTTGTGTGTGCTGGTCTGTGGTCTGTCAGGTTCATGGTAGTTCAGTCCTGATTGCCAAGAATACTTGAAATCTGATTCCACCTCTAATGACTACTTCTAACTGCTCCCTAAGGCAGGTTTATCCGCTGATCATTAATAGTACAAAAATACTCCACAGTTGTCACTTCCTATTGGATCTACAGTGTTGGCCCACATTGTACACTACATTAGGTGTTATACATGTTAGGAGGATTATGTGACATAATAGGGGAAATTGAAAACTGTGGTTAGTCTGTACTTCATTCTGATAAAAACTGTTTAGCTCTCCTCATTAAAATCCCCTAATCTACCATATGGTTGCTCCCACAAATCAAGCATAGCAGTGAACCTAAAGACACATGACAAGACTGCTTGCCTGTAGTCCCAGCTACTTGGGGCTGAGGCAGGAAGGTCACTTGAGTCCAGGAGTTCAAGACAAACCTGAGCAGCATAATGAAACTTTCATCTCAGAAAGGAAAAACATACATACATATATTTCTTTTTTCTTTTTGAGATAAGAACTTCTCATGGAAGCAGAATAGATATTTAATTGTGTGTGCTATGTCCAGGAGGATGAAGTGGAGATTTTCTGTGAAGCTAATGGCACTGTGATTAATGCCTTGTGTAATCATAGTAAATAATAGAAGTTAAACAAAATATAGTGCCTGCTTTTGAGAGGCTTTAGTTTAGTAGAATAATTCAAAACATTAAACATTTACTGAGCTCCATGCTGTGTCCTAGGGATACAAAGCCTTCCCTGTTTGGGAGGGAAGCTATGTGGACAAGCAATGTGGTATTAGGTGATTTTGATGCTTTGTTAATATTGTAGTAGACTTACACAAACTAAAATGGCTACAGTGCCACTAGACCATCAATGGGACCACCATTATATGCACAGCCCGTTGCTGACTGAAACCCATGTGGTGCATGACTAAATAAGAACAGATTGAAGTAGGTACTGGAGCAAGATGCAACATATTTATAGAGTATCTGCTGTGGGCCGGACATTGTTCTACATAAAGAAGAATCAAACATAGTCCTTGTCCTTGTGGAGCTTGCGATCTAGTAGGGCAGAGAGACATTAAACAAATAATAGATAATGTCAATTTGTGGTAAATGAATAAAAATGTGCTTGGGGGGTTGCAGATGTAGCTCACTGGTAGGATGCCTGCTTAGCATGCAGGAGGCACTAGGTTCAATCCTAGCACCACAGAAATAAACACCAAGTGCTTGAAAATTTTCAGGGCACAGGAAGAAGGGATATTTCCATGCCAAGACCTGAAAAGTAAACCTGGGTTCATTCCTGTTTTCAAGTAATAGAATCAGGAAAGATCTGGGCTAGTTGTAGATGGAAATTTAGTATCGCCCAAAAGTGGTGAACTAGGGAGAGGGTGTGACAGGGTTGGAACAGATCGGAGCCAAGACTGAGCAGGACCTTTCTAGCCTTGTTAGAGATTTGAGGTTGCATTCTAAATACTGTGAGAAATCAGTGAAGGGCTTTTGCCTATTTGAATGATCACTCTAGAGTGATCTTTCTGGAGGAAAATCAGAAAAAAAGGCAGATTTAGCAAGACCCTAAAAGACACTTTCCAAAACATGTCTGGGGATGTAGCTCAGTGGTAATGCGCCTGGATTCAATCCCCAGAATCAAAAACAGAACAAAGAAGAAAGGAAAGAGCAGGAATGGGAAGGGTCCTTTCAAATGTTCTTCCTGTGGTTTGGGGAATGAGATGATTATGAGTTGGCTTTCAGTAGAACCAGTGAGTTAAAGGTGGGCAGAACTGATGCCAACCGCAGAGAACAAATGAACAGAATTTGGAAATGTGGATAAAGAGTGCACACAGTTTTAGGCAAAGAATAGCATCTATTTTCCTGGCTTGAGCAATAAAGTAGTTAAGATGTGCCATTTACTGAAGTGGGCATTCCCTGGAGGAATAACCTAGGTTTTTTTCGGGGGAGGGGTGAGGAGGGATCAGAATTCAGGGCAGGTTTTATGGAGGAGGTAATCTTTAAAGTGGGTCAAACACTAGACTTGTTAAAAGTGGGGGGAAAAGATCAAAATAGATAAAAAGTGCTCCGAGAGTTAAGCAGGAAGAGACCTCAGCAGTTATTAGGGAGGTTTCTTGAGAGACCCAGGACATGAATTTACCTGTGGGGATTGGATGGCACCTGGACTGGTCTAGGGGAAAAAAAACTGCAAGTAGGGAAACCATATGAACAAAAAATAAGACACGTTATATGAATGAAGTCATGAGAACAATTTAAGTAGAACAGGAAGATTGAGCCAGGAGAGAAAAAAGAGGTAATAGAAAGGAACACAGTTTATTTTTTTTCCATAGGGGTGTCCAAGGGCTTGGAATTTAAGCTGAGATTGTAAAAGGTGAATATTGGCATTTTAGGATGGTTAGTATGATGTTTATATGTCAAATGAATTAAAATAAAATTGGGTTTTGTTTCAGTTTTGTTTTTTGGAAATTTTTATTAGTGCCAGCATAGAAGTAAGGGCTTCAGTTAGATTTACAAATCTAGAGGGAATGAAAAGAAAAAGTGAGGGGCTGGGGTTGTGGCTCAGTGGTAGAGCACTTGCCTAACATGTGCAGGACCCTGGGTTCGATCCTCAACACCACATAAAAATAAATAAACAAAATAAAGGTATTTGTCCATCTACAACTAAAAAAGAGAGAGAGAAAGAGTGAATAGGACTCAGGTGACTTAATGGGAATAGGGGTGGGGAGAAACAAAGTTAACTTTCAAGAACTTAAGCCTTAGTAACTGGGTAGTTGCTTTTTGGCCAAAGTGAATAAAGTTGGGAATGGGACTTAATTGAAGTAGAAAACTTTTGGTTTGAATTATGTTAGGGATGGGTTTACAGTGGAGTAAAATGTCTCATGGAGAACACTGAGTCAGAGCAGGTCAAGTGTATTTGTGATTTCAAACACTGTTTAAAAGCAAAACCTTGGGCAAAAAGAAATCAGATTCTATATAAACACTTAAATTAAGAAAGACCACTATTATGTAGTTCTGCAAAGAAGAGAAACTGATTGTTCTTGATTCTTTGTGTATAGTATTGTGCTTGCTTTTTTTCCCCTCAGTTTGATTGTCTTGCTATATATTTTAAGTGAGGTTTTCTGTACTTTAACAACAACTTCTTTTTTCACTTTGTATGAGATTTTGCTGTTTGTTATACAGTACAGTAAGTGTTGGCCCTTACTCTATCCCTTCTACTTTTTCCCCCGTAAAGTCTCTTTTGAACAAATCCAATGGGAGAAAAAAGATTTGGGGGAAAAGCACTTTCACTTTGAAAACCCATTGAAATTGAGATTGAAATAACAATTGGCATATGCAAGGAATATCAAATTACTCCCTAAAGCCTGGTGAATACTATTACCTCAGTCAAAAGTTTTGGCTTTTGATTATTCATTCTTCCTTTGATGTCGTCATCTTTTCTGGAACCTTCTAAACTAGTTGCTGACCAGAAGGGTCAATATCCTTAAAATTTAGTCATATTCTGTTTATCATCCGTGTTTTAGGGAAAGGCACTAGAGGGTGGGGGCTTCCTTCTGTAAAGAGCTGAAGGGTTGGCTCTCTGCTGTCTCTTTGTCTTAGCATCTTCTTACTACCTCCCACAGGGATCCCTATGGCTTTGGAGATAGTCGAGATACAAGGCGTGATCGATCTCCAATCCGAGGAAGTCCAAGGAGAGAACCCAGGGATGGCAGAAATGGCCGGGATGCCCGTGATAGCAGAGACATTCGAGACCCCCGAGACTTGCGGGACCACAGAGACAGCAGAGACATTCGGGATCACAGAGACAGCAGAAGTATGCGCGATGCTCGGGACATGAGGGATCTTAGAGACTTTCGTGACCTAAGAGACTCTAGGGATTTTCGAGATCACCGGGACCCCATGTATGACAGATACAGAGACATGAGAGACTCCCGAGAGCCTATGTACAGGTACTTACATGGCTACCATGCTTTCTTTTTGTTAACAGCCTTTGTGTGTTTTGCTGAATTAAGTGACAGTTCTATAAAGGCAGTGACTTTATCAGCCTTGCATTTTCTGAATATATCAAGTAGTAGACATGGTGCTGGTGCTCAATAAATTTTGCTGAAATGTGTGAATGATTGGTTAGTTATGCTTAGTGAATGAATCTGGATTTTTCTAGGTCCTGAAAACAGAAAAAAGTACAAAGTTGTTGGCAAAGCAAAAACCCAGGGAGGAGATACACAAATAGCCAATAAATATATGAAAAGATGTTCCATGTCATTAGTCATCAGGGGAATGAAAATGAAAGCCACAGTGAGATACCACTTCATATTTACTAGGATGGTTATAATAATTTTTTTTTTATGTGTGTGTGGTACTGGGGATTGAACCCAGGGCCTCCTGCATGCAAGGCAAGCACTCTACCAACCAAGCACTCTATCCCCAGCCCCACATAATAATTTTTTTATACAGAAAATTACTAGTATCTTCAAGGTATGGAGAAATTGGAACCCTCTTACATTGCTGGTAGATGTGTAAAATGGTATATAGCCCCTGTGGGGGAAAATTTGGTAGTTCCTCAAAAAGTTAAGTATAAAATTATCATGATTCATTAGTTCTATTCCTGAGTATATACCCAAAGGAATTGAAAAGAGAGCCTCAATTATACATGAATGTGCATAGCAGCACTATTCATACAAGACAAAAACTAGAATCAATCTAAATGACTATCAAGAGATGAATGGATTTTTAAAATGTTATAGATACATACAATGGAATATTATGTGGCTATAAAAACTCATGGAGTTCTGATATATGTTAAAACATGGATGGCCCTTGAAAACATGCTAAATGAAACAAGTCAGACACACACACACACACACACACACACACACACACACACAAAATTCCCAGTTATTGTATGCTTCTACCTATATGAAATATCTGGAATAGGCAAATTCATAAAGACTGAAAATAGATATTACCAGGGGCTAGAGAGAGGGAGGAATAGAGAGTTACTGCTTCATGAGCAGAATTTCTGTTTGAGGTGATGGAAGTTTTGGAAATAGATAATGGTAACATTTGTACAACATTGTAATTCCACTGGATTCTACACTCAGAAATGGTTAAAATGGCAAATTATTATTATATATTTACTACAACTTCTAGGTCTTAAAAATTTTTCTAAATCTGGTTTTTGCATATAGGACAGAATTTTAACTTGGTGAAAACTTCCCTAATTTTTCAGGAGAGAAGGCTCTTATGATCGATACCTGCGGATGGATGACTATTGCAGGAGAAAGGATGACTCTTACTTTGACCGTTACAGAGACAGCTTTGATGGACGAGGCCCTCCTGGCCCAGAAAGTCAGTCTCGTGCAAAAGGTAAAGTAGCAGAAACAGTCTATTCCTAGTACTATGGTAAAACACTACAAAAGACACTAATAACCAATACCCCAGTTGAAAGGGGGCTAATACATAGTTGGGCAGGCAGGTCATTAAAAGAAATAAAAATAGCTTGTTAATGTTTAGAGAACATTCAGTTTGAAAATAATTTTTAAGTTCAAATTAACACCATCATCTGGTCTAGTCATACATCAAGAAATACAAAATTCCAGAAATGAGAAATGAACAGAAGATTGGAGCAGAAAACATTAAATGCTTGCTTTTGTGCTCATTGACTAGCTATGACTGTCTGGAATATTTATACAAAATGGGTTTTTGTTTATTTCTTTATCATTTTTACCTGATCACATCTCTCTTTTTTAGGTAAAGACAACCTTGGGTCTGTTTGTTTATTTATTTATTTATTTGTTTGTTTATTTAATTTTAGAAAAAGCATAAAGTGTTTATTTAGTGAAAGGAAATATGCCCCAGGGGAATGTGGAGTAAGCTGTCTCAAGACAGGAAGTGTATTTTTCTCAATACACCTTTTTTTTCAGTGAGCTGGGTGTAGTGGCAGCGCATGCTTGTAATCCCAGAGATTCAGGAGACTGAGGCAGGAGGATCAAAAGTTGGAGGCCAGCCTCAGCAGTTTAGAGAGACCCTTAACAACTTAACAAGACCCTATCTCAAAATAAATACTAAAAATTTAGGGCTGGGGTTGTAGCTCAGTGGTAAAGTGCACCTGTGTTTAATCACCACTACCAAAAAAAAGTCTGTGCCTTTTAATCTATTTCATTTTTATGAACTTAATAGTAAAAAAATATATATTATTATTTTTAGGAGGTAGATGTAAGAATTAATTTAGAGAGTCCTCTGGCTTATTTTTGTAGAAGGACAGTCCTTATTTTAGATTTCCCTGGTGGTATCTTGCAGAGCGTTTGAAACGTGAGGAACGGCGTAGAGAAGAGCTTTACCGTCAATATTTTGAGGAAATCCAGAGACGCTTTGATGCCGAGAGACCTGTGGATTGTTCTGTGATTGTGGTCAACAAGCAGACTAAGTAAGACCCCTTGGATACCTCTCCCTAATGAGGAGATGGGTCAGAAGAAAAGTTCAGGCTCCTGCTTAGCTGCTTACCCACTGAACTTGGGCTTGCCCACTGAATTCTGGTATTGTTATGAGCATTAGCCAGAGTTCTTTGAGTTGTAGGTGACAGAAAACTCAA
Organism: Spermophilus citellus; assembly: GCF_964194105.1. Lineage (NCBI taxonomy): Eukaryota > Metazoa > Chordata > Mammalia > Rodentia > Sciuridae > Spermophilus > Spermophilus citellus. The sequence goes on along the minus strand of NC_138185.1, from coordinate 4,750,450 downwards.
TTCAATCTGCCTTAAATCCAAAAGGGAAATTTTTGGATTGCTCAGCTGGGAAGTTCAGACATGGCCTCATCCATGGTCATACTGTGTCATCAGGACTGGTCTCTGGTTGGCATCTTGGCACAGCTTCCCTCGGTGTTTCCATTATTCTCATGCAGGTTTTCTACTAGAAAAGGCAGACTAGCTAGATAAGTGTTTTCTGAGCTTAACAAGCCCTTTGAAAGAGAGCTTCATTTTCCTGTGCTACTACCTAAAGTCCTGGATTATTCTCATTAGATTGGCCTGGCTCACTTTCCCCATCGCTGATCTTGTCACTTTGGCCAGGGGTATTAGAATGCCATGTCTGTACCCACCCTAAAGCTGGAGGTGGGGTTAGAGCCATGTGAACTGAGAGTGGGAGAGGGAGTAGGTATTAATCAAGCAAAGCAATAGTTCCCCTTCTGTGGGACAGTCCCAAATCCCTAATACTTTGGGAAGCACATGTCTGGGTTTTCCAACCAAAACTGTGCCTGCTTTGTGAAGGGCCCTGGCCTTGCAGAACTGTTAGATGACCATGTTAGCCAACCCAGAATTGATAGCACAGCTCTGTTTCACCTCTACATTCTCACCTGGGAAGAGGCAGAGCCGAGAAACAGAAAGAGAGATGGCAGCTTGCAGTCTCAACAGTAGCTGTGTTCCCTTTCCCCAGTTGGTTAGTAAATAACATCATGTATTTTCTAGTAGTTTGGGGTTAAAGAGCTAATTTCAAGTCAGTGACTAGGGAAATAGGTGTTGAGACACCAAGCAGCAGGCAGAGTTCACAGGCTCTGGGCAACCTTGTTCAGAGATAAATGCTGCTTTTACTATAGCTTTTTCTGGATAATACATGATAATAATAGCTGTCCTTTTCTGAGCACCTACTTTGTACTACCCCATGCTAGGTGCTTTACGTAAATTATTTTTAATCTTCACAGTAATCATGTTATATGTGTATTCCTTCAGCAAGTGTAGATACTAGGTTCAAGGTCTGTAATAGCAACAATAAGCAAACACACAGCCCTTTCCTCTTGTGGATCTCACAACCTGTTTGGAAAATGAAGAAAAAAATATGTGGGTGATGAGAAAAGAAGAGACTATCAGAGATCTAATTAATTTGGAAGGAAAGTAAAGGAGACATAGGAGCTGAGCCATATTATTACTATTTCATTGGTTAAAAAAAAAACCATCTGAAATTGGTTAAGAGTTTTTTTCATTGGATTTACTTAAACATTCACAATTGTGCAAACAAATGTTGGGGCTGGGATTCAACTTTTTAGCATGAATGCCTGTGTTTTCCCCACTGTTATGCAGACTGCCCAAAGGCAGATAAGTGCTGCAGGTCTTAGGCAGCAGGATGAGCTAAGGAAAGACCACTGGACTAGAGAATCAACAGAAGTGTATCAAATACTGGACTACTGTCAGATTCCTCTGTGACCTCAAGTAGGTCACAGCCATTCTGGAAAAGCCAGTGGAAGGAGGGTGGTCTAGATCCTTGGAACCTCAGGGGGGAATTGGGGGTAGAATTTGAATTCTCTGCAGGCACATGTGCAGCTAAAGTGCAACAGTGTGCAGACTGAGAGTTGGTCAAGAAGCACTGACCTGGATCCGGTTTACTCTTGCAGAGATTACGCTGAGTCTGTGGGGCGGAAGGTGAGAGACCTAGGCATGGTGGTGGACTTGATCTTCCTCAACACAGAGGTGTCACTTTCTCAAGCCTTGGAGGATGTTAGCAGGGGAGGGTCTCCTTTTGCTATTGTCATCACTCAGCAACACCAGATTCATCGTTCCTGTACAGTCAACATAATGTTTGGAACCCCACAAGGTATGGAGACCCAAATAGGCCAGAATCTCAGAGGGCAGTTGTTAGCACTTTAATTTTTCTATGCCTAAGAAATAGATTTTGGGCAAATGACTCACGTATCAGCTTAAACACAGTAGGCCCCCTTCCTAAGTTTAATGCCCTAGAGGAGACTTGCATATCATTTATTAGTCTTATTTTCTCAGCGATACAGTTCTGAGTCTTCTTTCTACTTAGCCATTAGGTGTATGCAGTAAGTATGCTGGCAAATATTTAATCAGCTCTGAGGTAAGAGGGGATAGTCTGTAGCATTTGTTGATTTCTATGGTGTAAATACCCCCGGTATGTCCCATTTCAAGTCATGAAGGTGAAGCACTGAAAGGAGAGTTGGAAAGAAATGCACCCATTGAGATCTGGCTCCCGCAGATCTCTGGTGCACACTGTGCTGAAATGCAACAGAATCCTTGCTTTCACCCAGTGCTCTAATGGGAACAGAGACTATCACAGACAGGATCCTGGCACTGTGCTGGAGAAGTGAGTAGGTGGGCTGCGAGGACAGGGAAGAGGTTCTGACCCCTAGATGCCCTTCAATTCCTTCTCCAAAGTAGCTTTTAGTGCTTTGATACCCAAGTGTGGAGACTTAGCTAGCTGTGCCCTACTCAGGGCTCTTACAACCTGGACTTTTCCTTTCCCACCACACCCAGGATCTCTCTTGGCCAGACTAGCCTCAGAATATGTTGAGATCTCTGGTGAGTCAGTTGTCTCCATGGAACAGTCCTCAAGATGTGTGAGGACAGTTAAGAAAGTTCTGAGACGTCTTCTCTCCATCCTGCAAAGTCGTTGCCCACTGGTAGAGTGCGAGGTTATTTGGGGTCACAATTTGATCTTAATCCATGACTTTTGAACTGATGAATTAAGAAACAGTAGGCCAGCTCTGTCCTGAGGTGCACAGTGGAAAGCCAGGCTTTACAGAGGGCTTTTTGGCCTCCTGCTGCTCGTCTTGAGGCTGCTGGCCTGCCTCCCATGGTTACTCACCACATGGTCTGTTTGAATCTGTGGGAGGCTGTCATGTTTCTTTGGGTTTTACTACCAGTCTGTGATCTAGGAATTTCCCCAAAGAAAGAGCTCTATACAAAGGTGGGCATTCCCCACCAAGGATAGCCATTCCCCTCTCCTCCCCTCCCCTCCCCTCCCCATCCCACCCCCATCCCAGTCTCAAGGCTTTTTGTCATCAAAATGGTTTTCTTGCTAGTTTGAGGCTAGGAAAGGCTTGGTAGAGTACAGCAGGTGGGCACTCAGATCTGTCATAGGAGAAAATAACTCATGTCGTTCCCTCCTACAGAGCATCGCAACATGCCCCAGGCAGATGCCATGGTACTGGTGGCCAGAAATTATGAGCGCTACAAAAATGAGTGCCGCGAGAAGGAACGTGAAGAGATTGCCAGACAGGCAGCCAAGATGGCTGATGAAGCCATCCTCCAGGAAAGAGAGCGAGGAGGCCCAGAGGAGGGAGTGCGCGGGGGCCACCCTCCCGCCATCCAGAGCCTCATCAACCTGCTGGCAGACAATAGGTACCTCACTGCCGAAGAAACGGACAAGATCATCAACTACCTGCGAGAGCGGAAGGAGCGGCTTATGAGGAGCAGCACCGACTCTCTGCCTGGTGAGCTACGTGGCAGGGCCGAGGTGAAGTTCTGACTCTGCATTTCTCTAATCCCCAGGCTCTGTTGGGAGGGTGTCAGCCCAGGGCTCCCTGGGTGGGTGAGGGAGACGAACCCATCCCTTGGGTTCTCTCACGGGCCATCCATGCTAATTTGATTAATGATAACTTTAAGATTCAAGTACTGAATTCTGACCCCCATGATGCACTGAGGTGGGCTAGTATTGCCGGCTCCCTGGTAGTCAAGGTGGATGCCACTCTGACCTTTGCTTTTTTCCAGTTTTCTTTGGAAATGGGGCTATTGTCTGTAAATAGCACATATGTACCATGAAGTGGCCCCTTTGGGAAATTGATGTCATTGTCTGTGTACCATGTGATGATGTGATTTAGTGATTGTTTTTCTTCCCTGGGCTGCTCGGCCTCCTGCCCTTGGGGGGTACTTTCAACCAGATGCTTCCCTCTTTTTGTCTTCCAGGCCCGATTTCCCGCCAACCACTCGGGCCGACCTCGGGTGCCTCGCTGAAGACACAGCCAAGCTCCCAACCGCTCCAGAGCGGCCAAGTGCTCCCCTCTGCTACACCCACTCCAGCTGCACCCCCCACCTCCCAGCAAGAGCTTCAGGCCAAAATCCTCAGCCTCTTCAATAGTGGCACGGTTGCGGCCAATAGCAGCTCCGCATCCCCCTCAGTTGCTGCCGGAAGCACCCAGAACCAGAATTTTTCCACAGCAGTGAACAACCAGCCTCAGCAAAGATCACAGGCCTCTGGCAATCAGCCTCCAAACATTTTGGGACAGGCAGGATCTGCTCGGAACATGGGCCCCAGGCCTGGGGCTCCTTCCCAAGGGCTGTTTGGCCAGCCCTCCAGTCGCCTGGCACCTGCTAGCAACATGGCTAGCCAGAGGCCCATGTCATCCACAGGCATCAACTTTGACAATCCAAGTGTACAGAAGGCTCTGGACACTCTGATCCAGAGTGGCCCTGCTCTCTCTCACCTGGTTAGCCAAACCACAGCACAGGTGGGGCGGCCCCAGGGCCCCATGGGATCTTACCAGAGGCATTACTGAGGCTAAATTGTTCAACCATCCCTAGTCCCCTCTTCCCCTGGCCTCCTTCCACTTCATTCTAAATAGAGTTGTTTGGAGGATGTTGTCTGCGGCTCCAGGTCTGCACCGAGTGTCATGAGTTCCTACACCTGCGCTCTCTTCTGCCCAAGGCTGTGGCTTACTCCTCACAGAGTCAGAGCTTATACTGCATTTGGGGGTGTATCTTTTTTTGTTAGAAAATATCTCTGGGGTCACTGAGTAGTCCAGGCGTCTGGGCTATTTATATTGATGGGGCTTCCCTCGTTTCTCTGTCGGATTTGTGGGGGAAAGGAAGAAGCCACATCTGAGCTGGCATTTGTCACGACAGTAGCCACCACCTTTGCTTATTTTGATCCTGCCTAGTCATGTCCTTCTTGCACATGTTGACCAGAGCTGGAGCTCCTGCCCCAGTTCACAGAAAAGCCGCCTGGACTTGGCAGGCACAGTGTCGTCACCATGCGCCATCCCATGTGTATGGGATCCTGCTCGAGGCTCAGATCAGCACCCGGCTGTGAGGAGGAGCCACGAAAGGAAGGTCTCCTGCCTGCAGCAGGGGGATGACCAATTGGAAGTTTTGGGGGCGATACTTGTTTCTTGTTTTGTTTTCATTTTGGAGGATCCCTAGGGAAGGACTGAACAGCTCCAGTCACCAGCAGTTTGGCACTAACTCTTCCCCCAAAACATCTCTGTCAGCACCTCCCTCTCCAGTGGCACTCCAGGGAGTGGATCTGAGAAGGCAGCTTGGACTCTGGCAGTGGATCCCATCGTTTCAGTGATTTGTTTTAAGAGTTTAGCTCAAAAACCCAGGCTGTTGTTTTCATCTGCCTCTTGTTCTTTTTCCTGAGCAGCAGGAGGTAGGGACCATTTAGATGTCATACTGTTGGTAGCTGGACATGTTCTCGATGCAGACTGTGTTCGTAACCTTTGAGCCAGAGTGAGATGTTGGAGGGCCTCTGGCTGCTGCTCTGAATGGAGCCGAAAGAAACCACCCTCTCCCTGGGGCTGTGCCCACCTGAGCCCCGTGGATCATCTCCAGGGGCCTCTGGCAGGGCTGAGGGCAGAGACTTCAGCTGAGTCCCTGCCATTGGCTGAGCAAACAGTGGTTTCGAAACTCAAGGTCCCCAAATGACAGCATTTTATGTTCTGACCCGTTTGTGTTATATAGTGTTTTTTTTTGTTTTCCCCTTTTTGGAACTCTTGTGTTGTTAATAAAATGAATGATTACTTTTTAATTAAAATGAAAAAGTCAACACTGTGTTCATCTTTCTTGGGTGTGGATGGTATCTGCAGCACCTCTTTGCAGGGCACTTTTTCCGGGGTTAAAAGGTGAGGAGCCCCTTCCTTGAGGACTCTGGTCTGCCACTGCTTGTCCTCGACTTAGGGTCAGGCCTCAAAACCTCTTCACCCTGCCGGAGCCTCATGAGTTTCTACACCTGCTCTCTCTCCTGCCAAGTCCCGCGGCCTCTCTCTGCAGCTCCCCTAGTGAGAAGCTGTCCCGATAGTTCAGGGCAGAAGCCCACTGGCTAGTTACACCGTTCAGCATCCTGCTTCTGGCAGACATGCAGTGTTAACAGGCGGTCCCCTTGTTCTAGGAAAAGAAGGTTGTGAGGGGGTCTTCTCTGGCTGATGGGGAAGGGAACACTTCTGTTTCGATCTCATCTCAGCTGGTGCTCTGTGCTCACTCTTGTGCAGGTAGCTGGTGTACTTTCCAGTCAGAACCTGAGCGCTTTAGAGAGCCCCCTAGACACCTAGGAAGTGCAGGTGCCTCCAGGCACAGGAGTGATCCTTGGGCAGTGCTTGCTGGGACAGGGCCCCAGTGCTGCCCACACACAAATTGGACAGCCAGACCCGGTGCATTCGCTTGCCTCTTCTGTCAGCAGAGTTCAGTGTTTCTGACAGAGGCCAGTTCCTCCTTGAGGGCCCCTTGGAGTTCCAAATAGCACACCTCAGGCCATGAAGGGTATCATAAAATTATTTTTATTGCATTTTGTGCAGACGAGAGTCTAAAAAATTAATACAGTAAAAGCCTTAAAGCATTAAATGGGAGCATTCAACAATAAAGGAAAGAACGAAGCCTCTCCTTTTCGTATTGGCACGAAGAACACAAGGTCAATACTGAGGCAGGATGCGGAATACTGAAACACTGAAAATTAAAGGCAGGCCTAGTAATAATAGTAATAAATACTCTGGATTTGGTTTGCAACCTCTCCTATTTACAAGGTTCTCAACTTCATTGCATTGCCCTGCACATAGATCTTCTAAAACAAAAGCAACACTAGTTAATCACTACAAGGCTATTGAAATATTGCACTCAGAATAAAAGTCACTTGAATGGACATGAAACATCTAGCTACAGTGATTATAAAGATAATTTGATGAATGACGTGATAACATTCATAACAAATATTGCACATGTAGCACAGAAAACTTGGGTTTTTGTTGTGGGATGTTTGTTTCATCAACGGAAACTTTGCTCTTGCCAACCAGAGGGTCTGGGCCCAGATAGTGCAACTTTGGTTCCCTAATTGGTGTTGACCACCACCACCACCGCCCAGCCCCACCACTTTAAACCAAAATGCTCAGGCCCCCAGAAAGCAGGACCCATGGCTCTCGAAGGGCTTTTGGAAGATGCAGGGGGCTGGTGTCTAAATAATTCCAACTTTCTGACTAGTTTTTGGAAGAATCTATCTAGTCCCCGATTACATTTAACCAGCAGACCTCCAGACCTATCCCCAACCACACCTGACCCTGTCTAGATGGCACCAGCTACAGCTCTCTGCCTTGGGCTCAAAGGAAAGGAGGTGATGAGGTCAGGAGTACCCAGTGGCCCCAGCTTTGGGAGATGGGCAGGATGTCTAACTAGGTGCGCAGTTCAGGGCCCTGGGGCTGGAGATGCTGTACCCAGTCCCAGAGGGCGCTGGAACGAGCATGCAGTGCCTGTCCCCCTTAGTGCCCTGGGGGGGGGGGAGGAAACAGCCCAAACGCTTTCTCTATGGGCAGAGTGCGCCTCCGACCGACCCGGCTGATGGGGAGAAGCGCCAAGGACTGGAGGAAGCCAAAGGCCTTGGGTCCTAGTTAGAGGATAGGGAGGTGCTAACCTCTAAGCTCCTGTGACTCCAGATGCCTGGGGGATGTAGCTAGAGGCCGCTGCTAGGCAGGGAGGCCTGGCCTCAGAACACGGAGTAGGCAGGGGAAACCCAAGACTGGAGCTGCGGATTGGGACAGGGGAGGGAACATTAGGGGCGGTGCTGGGGCCTCCCAGTGGGTCTGACCCCTAAACCAGAATTGCCCCTTCCTCCCTCAACTGACCCAGGGAGGAAACTCTGGGGGTGCGCCCTCCAGCTCCACGATTTCAGTCTTTGGCGAGGAGCCATGGGATGGGGGAGTAGGCGACAAGCCAACTGAGGAGAGACGCCTGCTCCCCAGCGAAGGCACCGGGGCGGGGCTTCCTCGGTGGGGCGCGGGCCTCTCTGGGTTTCTCCCTCCGAAGAGCGCCCCTCCCCTATCCTTGCCCCAACTTGCATAAGAGCCGAAGAGAGAGGCTGCGCACGCGCCTCTGCAGCCACAGTGGAGGCTCCCATCCGCTAGGAGGCGAGTCCACGGGAAGCTGGCCGCGTCTCACTTCGTCTCCGAAAAGAACTGGAGGGAAGGGAAGGGAGCCAAGGGCGCGCGCAAAGGACGAGGAGGCGAGAGCGGACGGAGCGAGGGTGTCGAGGGACCAGGACCAGGACCACGACCCCCGCCTGGGCCTAAAGCACTTTCGCTCTCAAACTCTCGAACGTCAAGGAAAACTCGGCTTCCCAGGCCCCCGCCTCCCCGGCGCCCCAGCGGGAGGGCTGGACCGTGGCGAGGAGTCCGTTGCGCTTCTAGTTACATAAATATGGGGACTTTAAAAATACACGCGATGTCTCCTGTACACTATGTATAGGCTCGGCCGCCCGCGCCCGCGTCCCGGGCTGGCTGGGCGGGGAGGGCGGTGGGGACTTGGGGCGCCGCCTGCCCAGCCGCGCCTTGGGGCCGCTGGGAGCGAGCCGCAGCACGGAGGAGCGCCGCGCCAGGACCGCGGCGGCGTGGGAAGGGGAAGGGGCCGCGTGGATGCCGGGGGTCCTCCGGGCCCCAGGTCCTCTGCTTTCCGCACCTGCTCCCGACCCTTATTGCAGCGTCTCTCCGGCCGGGCGAGGCCGCGCTTAGAAAAGGGCAGCGCAGCCGGGACGACAGGGCGCTCGGGCGCCCTCTCCGAGTCAGCCCCGACGGGCGTGGCCTCCAGGCTTCAGGCAGCGGGGAAGGGGGCCAGGGCACGGGCACAGGGTCTGTGTGTAAACGGTGACAGCGGCGGGGGGCGCGGCGGGGGCTCCGGGGCCGCGGCCGGGCGCGCTGGGGCCCGGGTGGCAGGTCCTGGCCCTCAGGAGTAGATGGTGATGACCTCGCGGCCGCCGCCGCGGACCAGCATCACCCGATCCAGGTGTTCTGTGAGGACCTCGAGGAACTCCATGTCTGAGAGCCGGTCAAGGAGAAAGACTCGCCCCTCCCCTCCCGGCAGAGCAGGGGTCTCCGGGGACCTCGCGCTCCTGCGTCCCTGTCCGAGGTGCTGATCCTGAAGCAGGACCGGCTCGGACCTTCCATCCCGGGACTAGGACCAGGTTCCCGGAGGTCACCTCCCCGCCCACCCCGCCATCTTCAGTCCAGGATACAGTTTTCGTCACCGTTGCGGTTGCGGGGAGGCCCGGGCATGTTGAGCAAAACGAGCTTGGCGTCCCGGGATTTCTTGACGATGACCTCGTTCAGCCGCACGGCCGTGTGCATGCGCCGCACGTTGGACTGGTTCCTGCGGAGCAAGGGGAGCAGAGCGTGGGCTGGGGAGGACTCGGTGGCCCTCCAGGCAGACCGCGCTGCTGGGGCTGGCCCTGGCAAGCCCGTGACACCCACCCCAGGCCTCTCCAGCTGAGCAATTAGAGACTCCGGAGGCCAGGGGCACCCCTGGGGGTCACGAGAGAGCAAGGAGAGGGGAGACCCGGCCGGCGGGAGGTAACAGGAAACATGCTGAAGCACTTACAAGTTCTCCCACTCCCTTCAGGAAACAGAAGCAACGAGAGAAAGAGGGAAAGGTGTCAGGAAAAGAAGAGGCCTGAGATGCCATCACCTGCTCCCCCCCACACCACATCCTTCACCTCCCCATTTCCTGAACCTGGAAGTCCCCGCCTCAGCATCAGGCCAAACCCTGTGAGTTCTCAGGTGGGAAGGGAGCCGCCCCTGGGGCTTCGGACAGGACCCTGCTGGTTCTCTGCCATGCTGAGCAGGGCCCAGGCCCACCCCACCCAAGCCCTGGGCCCAGCCCATACGGCTTCATGCTGAAGAAGTCCTTGATGCCCTCCGAGGAGACGGGACTGGGGCCCTTATTCTTCTCTGCCACCGACTTGTCCTTGGTCCAGGTGAGATGCACCTTCTCGGGATCTGTCTCGCCCTCCCCCTCAGGCTCCTCCCCTGGGGACGGGGAGCTGCTGGGGCAGCTGGGAGCACTCTGGTCGTGGATCAGCTGCACCTGGGGGTGAAGGAAAGGCGAGGAGGTGACTCCTTTGGCAGCCAAAGGTCCTGCTCCCACTGGCTGAGGCCAGACCACTGCCGCTGCCCACCTCCTCCTCGGGCTTCTCCTCGCTGTCACCAGCCGTCTCTTCCGGGACATTGAGGCGAAGCCGAGTGTTGGCTGGATTCTTTCTCCGGATGGAGCCTCGAGACTCATCTGTGATACTCTGAATCTAGGGAGTGACACAAGTTGGTGCCAGCTCTGCTGGGAGTCACCACTCATGCCCTGCCAAGAGCTACCACCAGTGCCAACATTCAGCCAGGAACCAACCAGCAGTTCAAACAGCGCAGGACTTCCCGTGCAAGAGGACTGCACACTGACCTGGCCACTCCTCCAGAGCCCCGACCTCCCGCCATCCCACAACCAAAATGCAGCACTGCCACAGCAAGGCTCTTCCACGCACTGTGGCCCATGTCAGTTCTGGCTGGTACGAGCAAATGCCATCTCTTGTCATTTTTACTGCCACCCCTGGGTAACACCCCCATGCTTGGAGGTCCCTCCTTATCTGATAAAGGGGTACCCGTTACTCATTTCCCTGAGGATCCATCCAACCACAGTCTTTCTGGGGGGAGGGGGTACTGGGGATTAAACCCAGGGACAACTTTACCACTGAGCCACATCCCCAGCCCTTTTTATTGTTTATTTTGAGACAGGGCCTCACTGAGCGGCTTAAGGCCTTGCTAAGTTGTGGAAACTGGCCTCAAATTTGCAATCCTCCTGCCTCAGCCTCTCACGTTGCTGGAATTACAGTCGTGCACCATGTGCCTGGCCATCAGCCCCATTCTGAGAAATGTATTAACCACACCTGGGAGACTCATAACCCATGGTTCTGTCACCTTCTCCTATAAGATCTGCCCCCATTCCCCAAGCAACCTAGCCCCACCTCCAGGAGTTTGTCCCCAGTCCTGGGTATCATCACTCATGACCCTAAGGACTCCACTCCCTGGGGAGGGTCTTTCATCCACAGTCCTGGGACCAGTGATCCACACCTGGGAGGTCTCACATGCACACTCTATGGGAGACCCATCACCCTTAGCCCTGGGAATATGGACCACACCCATGGCTACATCTGTGAACAGCCACCTGCCACCCACTTTCTGAGCGTCTATTACATGAACCCTTGTCTCCCACCCTGACAGCCCACACCCCTGAGGATTCATCACTGTACCTATTTAGCATCCATTACTCTCCCTTGGGCCCCCAAAGTCACATGCAGAGGACAATCCACGCTGCATGCCAAGGCTCCTCTGCCCTGTGGCTCGGGGTGGCAGTGTGTTCTCCCGCTGCCCTGCCAGGGAGCCCGGTGCCGAGAGGTGGAGTTGGGCGAGTAAGGGTGATAGGGTGAAGGCAGCAATGCCGGTGGCCAGGGCCAGACCCAGGCCACCCTGTGCCTGGGCAGACCCAGACCCACAGCAGGCTCACCTCCCGCTCGCGCTCGTTCTTGGTCAGGTGCATCTGCTTGAGGATCTGGGAGCGCTGCTCCATCACCAGGGTCTTCTCGTAGGTGTAGGCGGAGATGTCGCTCTCGTGCTGTGGGCAGGGGCAGGTGCAGTGAGAAGGGCGGGGGAAGCCTGCGCCCGGGCAGCTGCAAGGCCCAGGGAGGGAAGCCCAGGGCGTCCCTGCCCAGGCCCAGGACAGCGGGAGGCAGGGCTGGAGCAGAGAGGGCAGCAACCTGGACACTGGGCAGCTCAGCACCAGGCGTGTGAATGATGAGCTAATGAAGGAGTTGATCAATGAGTGACCTGGTGAGTGAAGAGGCCGTGGAAAAGAATGAAGGGTGAGTGGACACACAGGAATGAGCGCACCAGGAGCAGGTAAGTCCGCCAGCGGCCATGTGGGTAAACCAGGGGACACAAGGGGGACAGGCGCAGACTGCGAGGATGGATGAACAAGAGGCTGGGCGGTGTCACCACAGGAACACAGGTTCTAAAGCCAGCCTGCCTGGGTTTGAATCCTGGCTCTGCCATTTACTGTGGGCTGTGGGAGAAATTACTTAACCTTTCTGTGCCTCGATGTTCTAATCTGTAAAAAGGAAATCCTGATAATCACATCCATCTCGTGGTGGCTGAGGAATGACTGAACATGAAACGCAGGAGCGAGTCCTGCCAGAGGGCGCACACGATCAGCCTGTTGTTACAAAGGGGCGCGGGTGGAGGTGGAAGGAGGGCAGACACCAGGATAAATGCGCGAGGCTAGGAGGTGGGCAGAGGGCGAAGCCGGCATCATGTGCTGTGGGTGCTGGGTGGCCCTGGACGGTGCTGGGGCCAAGGGAGAGGCCCGGGCGCCTCCAGAACTTCCGGGAGCTCCGGGACTCACCATCTCCACCACCTCCACCTCCGCGGTGATGCGCAAATGGTACAGAAACGTGGTCAGGTCCTTCTTCATCTGGATGCTGTTGTCGTCCATCTGGGCCACAGTGAAGATTCGCATCTTGCACTTGCGCCAGACCTGCACGGGGACCCAGAGAGGTCCAGCGGGGATGTGTCCCCAACCTTCCCACCCCTCCTCGCACACAGCGCGCGCGGGCCTCGGGGGCCAATGCTGCAGAGTCTCCTGCCCAGCTCTGAGGCTCCCGGTGAAAACGTCACCGCTGTCCTTTACAGCAACGGCTCACCTCCAGCCTGAAGCAGGGAGCAGAGCCCCTCCCCGGGAGTCCACAGGAGAGGCCAGATGTGGAGGCCGGCCGCCCCCGGAGGTGCCCACGCGCACGCGCACTGACCTTGTGGTGGCGCAGCAGGAAGGGCAGCAGCATGAGCATGCCGCCGTCGTGCACGATCCACCAGACGTCGATGCTGCCCTCGGAGAAGCGCTCGGGGTTCCCAGGGAACATGGACACGTTCTTGGTGACCAGCAGGGCCAGATGGCCAGCTGTGGTTTCCCGGACCAGTTCTGATGGAGCCCCAGGAAGGAAGGAGACCGGAAAGTGACTCTGGCCCCCCCAGGTCTAGTAGCAGCCAGGGGGCTCCTGGCACCCAGCACCTGCCCCGAACCAGCATCCACCCGGCCTCCCCACGTTCTGTTTGGATCCGAAGAAGTCCCCCAACCTCTCTGGACTTCAGCCGTCCCATCTGTCAGATCACAGTGACACCACGTGCCCTTTCTGATGATCAAGAACCCACCACCACACGTGGCCTCCCTGAATCCTTAAGGGAGACAGAGCCCCTTGGAGTTGGAGTATGGACAGGCTCTGGGGTTGTTGTTAAACTGTGTGACCTGAGGCAAATTCCTTAATCTCTCTGTGCCGCAGTCTCACCAATAAAAGAGAGATAAAAATGCCGAGTGCTCAGAGGACCCTGATGAGATTAGAGAAAGCCTCCACTTGTCCGGCACACAGAATGTATTCTATAAATGTTAGTTATCGTAGTGCTATTTCCAACTATCACCAAGGAGTCAGATGCTCAGAGAAGGTGAGTCACTTAGGCACTATCACACAGCTAGGAAGGACTAGAGTTGAGACGCAGACCTCGGTCACTGTGGCTTCAAAGCTGTAGCTCTTCCCCCTGCTCTGCCCTGTCTTTCCCTCAGGCCTTGAGGGCCGTGAGGGAGCCCGGATGGTCTCATTCACATCTGAGTCCCCAGCACACAGCAGTGCTGGCACGTGGCCAGCCTTGGCCCGTCATCTGCGGGTGCCGAGCGCACACTGGTGCTGGGCCCACGGAAGCAGAGCCCACCCCTGCCCGGCCCAGCCGCCTGCAGGGTTACCGATGAAGTTCCGCCACGTCTGATGGTCCTCCTTCTGCCTCCAGTTGCGGGGCCAGCCCACGAGCACCGTGTTGTGCTGCAGGCCCCCGAGGCCCCCGGACTGAATCAGGTGGGACACGCCGTCCCGCAGGTTGGAGGAGATCACCACCTGGCAGAAGCCTTTCACCTTCTCTGCCTCCATCAGGCGCCGGATAGACTGGGGGTGGGGGGACCAGCCTCAGGCCTTCCTGGCCCTGGCTGAGGCCCCTGCAGCCCCCTGGCTCCATCCCCCTCTCCGTTCGTCCCCGTCCTGCTGAAGCTCAGCCCTGAGCATGTCAGAACCGTGCCTCCCTCCTGTCACCTAGGAACCCCATTCCTGCAGATGAGTCACAATTTGCCCAGCCTTCCCACCACCCCCCGATACCCCCCACCACCCAACACATCCCCTGCCCCTGCTGGACACCACAGCCTGCCCTCCCTACTGAGTGCCACCTTCTTCAGACACCTCCCTCCACCCAGACTGAGATCAAACTCTCTGATGGGTGGACGACCTGTTTTAAGAACTGGGGGGATATTGGGGATTGAGCCCAGGGGTTTTACCACTGAGCCACACCCCAGCCCTTTTTATTCTTTATTTCCAGAGTCTCACTAAGTTGCTTAGGGCCTTGCTAAGTTGCTGAGATTGGCCTCAAACTTGCAATCCTCCTGCCTCAGGCTCATGTGTTGCTGGGATTACAGGCGTGAGCCAGGGCACCGCCTGGCAGGGACCTTTTTTAACGCAGCGTAACAATAAGCATCTTAACTGCACAGTTGATGGGCATCATACGGGAAAGTTCTTCTCACCCCCATCTTGTCAGTGAGGAAATTGAGGCTTGAGAGACTAAGACTGGCTCAAGGACACAGCTGATGCCCGCGTGGGCATGTTGTTGGCACAGCCTCCCTGCAGAGCCCACGCCCCCAGTGGCTGTCCTGGATCAACAGAGGGTGATTTCCACCTCCGCCACCCCTGGCACGACCTCGGCAAGCCATCTCACCTCCACTCCTACCTGTCAACGGGGGCCGACAGCCACCTCATCTGGGGGCAGGGAGCACTTCATGCCACGCAGCGTGAGGGGCTGGGCCCTGCTTGGTGTGCTGGGACCCTGGCCCTGTCTCCCTCCACTGTTCTTGCCCTAACAGCCCTCACTGACCGCCGAGGGTCTGAGGCCTGCTGGACGTCCCATCTCCCAGCCCTGGCCTCCTCGAGGGCGGCCACGTGCTCTTAAACAGCTGACCCGCCTGTGCCCGGCCCGGCGCTCAGCGCAGAGCTCGCCTCAGCCGCTGCACGTTGCACTGGACCGGCCAGCTGAAGCCTCCAGCCCTGGCCCTGACAGATCGTTGTGAACGGCTCAGTGAGGCGGAAACAGAACTGTCACAAGGCATTAGGGGTGTCCTGCCTGCCCCCTTCCTGGAGTCCTTTCCTTCCTCCAGCGCAGCCACGGCCTGAGGAGAACGGCCCCATCGTGGGCCGAAGGTCCTTCCTCCGGTCCCCACTGCCCACCAGGCTCCACCCGACTCGTCCTGCACCTCGCGCGCACCCAGTGGCCCCGGCCCACACTGGACCCTGCTCTGAGGACATGGGCCAGTGGATGGAGACGAGCCCATGAGGGGGAGCCACGGACCCATTTCCAGTCCTGACAGCATCTGTGTGACTTTCACCAAGCTGCTTTCCCTCTCTGGGCCTCAGTTTCTTCCTGGGCCAGAGGTGGGTACGACACATGCCGAGTTCATGCAGAGTGGGATGAAAATGGCCCACGAATGTGAAGACAGTTTGGAATGTTTGTAGTTTGGCAGGAAAATGTCTGAGGTAGGAGTCAAGTATCCGAATTTGAATCTCTTTTTCTGTCCTTAGACGGGGGACCTGGCTTCTCTATGCCTCAGTTTCCTTATCCACAACACAGGCCCTTCTGTTTCGGATGGGCTTCGGTTCAGTGGGTTGAATTCTAAGGGACTGGCTACCTGGGCCCTCAGGCTCCTCTTCTAAGGAAGAAGATGGGAAAAGCCGAGGCCACTTGATCCCAGAGTTTTCAGGATGGGGGGCAAACACTGTCTTCCTGAGCACCCTAGCCCGCCCCCCACTCACCTCCTCTGCCCGCTGGGCCTGGGGGTGGTTGTCCAGAAAGGTGCCCTCGAGGACTGAGCCCACGATGGTCAGGCCCTTCCCCGCCTTGAGCTGAGAGGTCAGGGAGAGCAGCTGGGGGTGCACCACGTTCTGGTCCTGGTCCACGCGCACCAGCACCAGCAGCTGAGGCCTGGCGGGGGGACAGTCACATGACCCCCGTGTCTGCTCCCCGGCCACCCACCGCACACCCATGACCAGTTCCCTTACCATCTCCTTGGTCCCCACCCGCCTGTGCCCATCACCTGTCCCTCTGAACAGTCAACCATCCATTTCTCCAACCATCTCCCCAATGTCCATCCCTCCACCCCCCGCCCAGCTCGCCATCCACCAGCTCCGCTCTGCCTGTGCCGCCACCCACTCACCCGTCTTCCCCTTCAGTCCCCCTCACACCCAGGCCGTCCACCTCTGGGTGCGTCCTCACCCCACGCCCACCCACCACCATCCATTCCCACGCCCACCCTTCACCACCGCCCTCCGCCCGCAGGGCACCCTCAGCCTTCACGGGTGTGCTAATCTCTCGGTCCGCCTCCGGCCAGTCCCCCAGGCCCCTGCTCTCCACCAGACCCTGTGCTGATCGTCTGAGGATTCAAATAACGCCCAGCCCTGGGTCCGGAGCTTGCGGCTGGACCAGCCCGCACGTCCTGGCCGAGCTCGTGCCTCACTCTTGGCAGAGGGGCCTGGAGGTGAGCCAGGGTCTGGGCCTGCAGAGCAGCCAGGCAGAGGGCAGCTGGCCGAGAGGCTCAGGGACGGCTCTGGTTGGGTTTTGCCTCCTGTGACCCCCAGGACCTCTCTGACCCCTGACCTTCATGTGAACGAAAAGGAGGGACTGTCACTAGTCGAGAGTCCGGAGAGCTCCATGCTCTCCAAGTGAGAGAGCAATCCCACCTGTCTCCGTGGCCTTCCCCGCAGAAGCGTGAGCTCGCTACATCCCAGAGACTGGGAGGCCCGGCCGCGCGTTCACCAATTATTTGAACCCACAGCTGAACACGTGGTCAGGAGGCCAGCAAGCTGGGCGGCATTCGGAGAGCAATCAGAGGAGGCCACGGAGCAAAACAAGGTGAGTGGGGAGAGTCGGCCCTGCTCCCTTCCTGTCCCCCCAGCACTCACCAGGCGCCCCTCGCACTGACCTCCAGTTCTTGGTGTGTGGGGGCCCTTCCTCCAGGCGCAAGAGGGCATAGCGAGCGGCACTGAGGGACAGGCCCCGGATCCCATCGCCCCATTCCTTCTCTGCCCTGGGGGCAGGAGGGGACCACGTGAGGCCAGACATCCCGGAAATGGCAGCGAAAACCTTACACACAGAACTGGCTGCCCCAGGGCACAGACATCCCTCCCTCTTCTCCCAGGCTCAGGAAGGGCAGGCAAGTCCCCCACTGGCTCCGTCACCCAGCCACCGAGCCGAGCCGCTGCTCCCTTGGAAACACTGCTGTCACCACCCATTTCTCAAAGCCTCCACCCATCTCCCGTCTCCCAGTCCCACCCCCTCACTGCGCCCTCCACTCCAGCCCTCCCCCACCCCGTCCCCCACCGACCAGCCCCCACCGCCCCTGCGGGCCTCCCGCTCACCCGCGGTACTCGATGTACTTGTAGATGAGCCCCGCAATGAGCATGGCCACCAGTGCGTAATACCAGGAGCAGATGAACATGAGGGCCAGGCAGAGGCTCATGCCCAGGAAGGAGAGGGTCCTGCACATGGAGAGAGACCGGCGTGGACAGTGAGAGTCCGTGGAGCAGGGCCTGACCAGACCTGGGTGACTGCGGCCAGGTCTGGGAGCTCACTAGTTGTCACCGTGAGCACCCTGGAGATCCGAGGCCGTCTGGATGGAGAAGCAGCCACAGACAGGCACCATCCATGTCCCCGTCAACTCCAGAGTCACCTTAGCCGAGGCTGGACAGCCCCAGCTACATGGGCTCTGAGATGGGGTCCCTGAAGAGGCCACCAGCAAAGGGGAACAAGGGAGTGGAGGTGGCAGCCCCGGTACAAGCCCCATGATGCCACAGTCTTCCCAGTGGCCTTGGGCCAGTCCCTTCCCTTGTTTGAACTCAGTGTCCTCTTTCTAGAGTGAACAGGGTCATCCCTGTGGTCCTACTGTGAGCATGAAAAGCCATAAAGTAAAAGAATAAGAGGAACTGCGGGCTCCTGGAAGGGGGGTCCCCCTCTGCTGGGCAGGACCACTCTCCAGAGCCCAGGAGAGGAGCAGTGAGCAAGCCCCTCTTACAGCAAGGTTCAGATTGCCACGTGCTCAGCCGGGAGCTCACAGCCAGAGTCATATTTTGGATTTGCATCAGCTGCATCTGACCCGTCGTTAAGAAGCTGAGCACCCTGGACTGGGCAGGGTGATGCTGAGGTTGCTGCTGACTATGCTTCATGCCTCTCCGGGATTGGCCTCCCACTAGCTGGGCCACGGGAGGGGGGACAACAGGACGTGGCATTCAGGTTTGGGGTCCTTAGACCTGAAGGAGCTGGCCTTTGGGGTTGGGTGGCGGTAAGAAATGGGTGGGGCGGGTTGGTGGACAGGGCACCCACCAGTGGTAGTATCGAAAGCGCGGCCTCCAGTTGGGCGTCCTCAGCAGCGTCTGCACGGCACAGGCCAGGTTCACGAACATGTAGCACATCAGGAAGAACCTAGAGCACACAGAGCCCCGGAGAGACAGATGCACAGGGAGCAGAAACAGAAATGGAGACATGGGAAGCGGAGCAGGGGAGAGACCACAGGCGCCTAAGGGGTCCCAAGGCCAAATCCCCTTCTAACACACTCTGATATTATGGGGTGGATCTCTATATAACAAAGGACGGGCTTCCATGACTGACAGGAAGTCCCCGGGTGACCAGAGTGCTCAGGTGTGGTCCTGGGCCACGGCTGGAGGACCCAGGGAGAGGCACGCACATGGACAGAATGGGGGCCACCTCGTCGAGGGAGGCAATGAGGATGCCGATCTCGCAGATGCAGGCCGTCAGCAGCAGTGCCCACGTCGGCTCTCCGTTGGCTTTGCCATGGCCAAAGACCTGGGGACAGAGCAAGCGTCTCGGGGGACTGAGACCAGGCGGTCTTCTGGTCTCTGTCCTCCAGTCTTAGAAAACAGGAGGAGAGGCAGGAATCCTACAGACATGAGCCGTGGGAGAGGAGGCTGCACTTTTCATCCCCTGGGGCACCCGAGGGAACGGCAGATTTTGCCAGGTCTTGCCCACCCTGACATTGGCACCCTAGTGCAATGAAGTTCCAATGACCCCTGATGGGAAAGGAAGTTCCAGTCAGAGGGGCAGATGGGAGAGGAGCTGACCGGAGGCCAGCAAGTGACCATGGCATGTGCTCCATACTGTTTTTTAAGCACCCTGGAGAGCTCCCCACGCCACCCCCACCCCTGTCTTTTCTTGCCTTTTTTCTGCTTCTCTAAGTCCTTGGCCAACAAATGGAGCCAGGGAAGGGCCATTTATTTTCCCCTGAGAGCATAAAATTCTCAAAATGATGGCCCTGACCACAATCCAAATCCCAAATGAGATCCACCCATCCCTCTTAATGCAGTGTCAAGCCGAAGGGCCCAGGAGCAGCCCAGGGCGGCCCCAGAGGCTACGCAGTCTCCTCGGCAGCCCCCAGGCAGGGGCCTGGCTGGCTGACCTACTGGGTGGGGCTGCTCTCCTGCCCACACTGACCTGCAGGAAGGGCACTATGCCATCCCGGGAGATGGCCTGTAACAGGCGTGGGGCCCCGGTGAGGCTCTGAAGCCCAGCCCCACAGGTGGAGAAGAAGGAGCCGATGACGATGACCCAGGGAGATGGCCAGGCCAGTGTGCCCACCACCAGGTTTCCATTCACAGCTTCACCAAACCTGGGATAGAGAAGAAGGGGAACAGACGACGCCGAGTGAGCAATGTCACCTGGATTTCCAGGCTGGGGCTGACCAACGCATTAGGCTCTGCAGGTGACAGAGAAAAGGCGACTCCTAAATATCCTGGGCACCTCCTGCCCTGTGTGACCTTGAGCAGATCACTTCCCCTCTCTGAGCCTCAGTTTCCTCAGCAATGGGAACAATCATGAACCTATTCCATATAACGGGTGAGAGAATTCCATATGTAAAATGCTCACTATGGTGCACAGAGCACGGCACTAGCAAATTGGGGGTTGTCAGTACTCTGTCATCCTGAGAAAGTCTCTCAGCTTGCTAGGATCTCAGGGCCTCCATGTGAAAAATGGGTTTCTGGCTGCATCATGTGGTGATGGTGTAAGAATCAAAGACAAAAATCTTCTTAAAATAGAAGGGCAGGCTGGGTGTGGTGGTGGCGCCTTCAGACCCAGTTACTCTGGAGGTTAAGGCACGGGAATCACTGGATCTCAAGAGCCCAGGAATTCAAGACCAGCCTGGGCAACACAGAGAGACCCCAACTCAAAAGGGGGGGCATTGTTGAAGGACTCCAAGACCCTGGGTGAAGCACTGTAGGGGTGATCTGCTGGAATCCTGCAGTCCTGGGGGAGGTCTATGATTAAGTGAGATAGACGGAGGTCAAGCTGCCCTGAAACTAATTGGTGTGATATGTGCAAATCGCCCACTTGGCCAGGTCACTCCCCTGCTTAACATTTTCAAGGTTTCCTCCATTTAAAAAAAAAAAAAAAGTAAAGAAAGCTTCAGTTTCCTGGTATGAAAGTCAGGCCTTGATCCTGGCTCCTGCCGGTCTCCAGCCCCGGGGACCCCATTGCATTACCTTCGAGAGGCCACTTGCTGGGGGAAAGTGACTCTGTGGTAGGACCTCCTCCCTCCCCACCGTAGTGCTCCAGGGACATGGAACCACCCACAGCCACAGGTACGCACACACGCAAGCCATTTCTCCCCCTCCCCTGTTCATGCCGTCCCATGTCACCGCTGCTGGCATGTCCTTCCCCCTCCTAGCCACCTAATTAATCTCTACTCAACGTGGACGTGGGAAGGATGAATGAGACACAACCCCCAGGACACCAAACTCCGAGATGCTCACGTCTTACATAAAACGACACAGGGTTCGCACATGACCTATGCACACTCTCCCGAATATTTTAAAACATCTCTAGATCACTTCTAATACCTAATGCAGCGGAGTCCTGGGTAAGCTGTATCGCGGAGGGGAGGATGCCGGGGAGAGGGCTCATGTGCTCTGTGGCTGGGGAGGACTGAACAGCGCATAACCCATTTGCAGCCCCAGTGCCCTGAGGACTGGACGGCAGCCCCTCCTGCACATTCCCGTAGCCCTGGGCTCTCTTTCAGGCCAGTCTGACCGCTGGGCACTTGAAGTTGCTTACAAGTTGGCTACCACCCCCAAAGAGCCTTCTAGGACAAAACTGTGAGCTCTTTATCTGTGCTCACCCAAGAATCCCGGACAATGACCTACCCACAGATATATAAATATCAGGTGATTGAATGAGGCTTGTTTCTTAAAAAAAAAAAAAGAGAGAGAGAGAGAGAGACTATCATTGTCCTAAAGGAAACAATTTACCATCCAAGCTTCCCGAACGGGCATGAGAAAGACAAATATGACAAGAAGGTCAGTGGGGAACACCGGTGGCCTCTCACGGAGGGCTGCACCCTGAACGGTGTGTTTCCAGAATCCAGCCTCCTGCGCCCACGCTCCCCCAGACAGGTCCCACTGATCCCCTCACTTACTTGTCCCGCAGGACGACCCCCTCGATGCAGGCCCCAAACAGGACGACGGAGCTGATGTCTACACAGAGGGTGAAGGAGAACCTCAAAGTGCAGGTAGCCCACACCCCCACCCCGGACCAGCCGCCTCCCCCAGCACCCCCCCCCCCGTGGTCCCCGTCCAGCAAGGCAGGATACAGACCGCAGAGGTGGTGGCGATGGCCAGGATGGTGCCCGTGGGGATGGACTTCTGGGCATCCCGGAGATCCCCAGAGCGGTTGGAGCCCGCCATGATCCCTGCAGAAGGAGAATACCTCAGACAAGCGCCAGGCACACGGGAGACCAGACTGACCAGGAAGAAAGGACACAACTTGCGGTTGGGAACCCGGGGCCCGGTCCTGGCAAGTGGACTCGGGTGAGGTCTGGCCTTCACGCCTCGTCGTCCACTCAGGACTGATGGTGGCTCTACTTACGTGACGGGGTCGTCAGACTAAGAATCCTGAGGAGCCCCCTCTGGCCTGGCCTCCCTCCCTCCCAGGCAGACAGGCCCTCCAGAGCGCCCTTCACCTGTGACTGACGGGAAGTAGATGCCGACCAGCAGGGTGAAGTAGGAGGTCATATCACTGAAGACGTAGGGGTGGTCCATGTCGACGGGAGTGCCATCCGCCAGGCCCACCGAGGGCATCCCACGCTTCTCCACAATCACCCCCTTGGTGAGGTAGGAGCTCCACAGGTTCTCTGTGGGGAGAGGGGATGCTCAGGGGACTCCAGGGGTCGGGAGACCAGGTTTCTGGGGCCAGGAGGTGGGGCGGGACCACCCCATCTTGCTCCCTGGTCTGGGCTACGTTTTATTCCCACCAACATCTCCTCTGTCCGCCTGCTGCTAGGCCATGTGCATAGATTTCACAGATGAACAGAACCCAGTCCCTGCCCTCAGACAGCCCCATCTAGTGGGGAAGACACACAAGACTGACTCAGACTGACTCCATGCGTCCCAGGTCGACCTCGTCCCTGCCCCCACGCCATTCCTGCCTCTTATCTCAGAATGACACCACTCCCTTGGCCTTGCCCTCCACTGCTCCCCTCCCCTCCCCTGCTCCCCTCCCCTCCCCCACCTCAAAACATGGCCAACCTCTGCCCGCCCCCTCCTCAGCGTTTCTCAGATGCCCTTGTCTTCATTCCAGGTTCCTCTGCCTGGCCCAAGTGACATATCGGCCAGGTGACTCTTTGCTGTGGAGGGCTACCCACAGCCAGCAGGATGTTAGCCGCACCCTTGCCTCTACCCACTAACTTCCGGTTGCACCCCCAGTTTTAACAACCAAGCAATATCTCCAGATAGGCCAGATACCTGGTGGGTGGCAAGAGCACCCTGTGAAGGACCCTGTCCCATTTCTGCCGTCACTCCTCCTCTAGTTCAGAAAACTGTCATCTCTGGGGGTTCCGTGTACCTCCTCGTGGACCCACTGCCTTCAGGACACAGCCCAACCTCTCCGGCTTCCGAGGCGGCCACAGCTGGCCCCTGCCAGCCTCTCCAGCGCCACTTCTTGCCCTCTTTCCTTTGCACTTTACGTCCCAGTCATGCCAGACGACTTGTGGTTGGGAGGACACACTATGCCCGTCTGTGTCTGCGAGCGCTAAGCAGCTGTTCCTCGGTTTGAGATCCCCTTATGCCCTGATAGAACTCCAGGCTCACATCTGTCCTTCAAAACCTGCCTAAGGTGGGTATAAGAATCTCATCTTGTCACCTGATACACCTGAAGCCTCCCTCCCCTGAGAGTTCTCCATTCACCGAATACACATCTATGTGTAATGGAATTTACTTGCTAATGTATCTCTCTGTCACTAACTCCTTGGGGACAAGGACTGTGACTTATTTTGTGTTACTAGTACTTAGCACAGAGGCACTTGGCAGGTATTTAGTGAACATCTGTTAAAGTGGTGGCTTTCTTTCCTTCTACTGGTGAGATTCTTGGCTCCTTTTCATCCCCACCCCTCCATGAGGCTAGGCCCAGAGTAGGTGCTCAATTAAAGCTGATTGAGTTTAACTGAATCCCAAGGAGGGCCTCTCCATCTGACCGCGTGACCTACAATCCCCGCAGTGCTCCCTGGTCACAGCCTCTTCCCTCCCCAGACCTTTGATGAGGCCGCTGGCAGCGCCAGGAATGCCCTGGATCTCCGTGACATTGTTTCGGGTGAAGTACTCATCACAGGTAGCGTTGAGAAAACGTGAAGAGCAGAACAGGCCCCAGAGCCGCGTGGTCACCGTCTCATTTCCTTCCCAGGCCAGCTTGGCACAGACATCAAAGCCATGGCGCGACAGCGTGCGGTTCCCCAGGAGGCAGATCCTAGGGAGAGGAACAAGCTAGGAAGATGGGGACAAGGCCTCGCCCTGGCTTCACAACGGAACCCCAGGGGACCCAGGGCCCGAACCAGGGGGATCTGGTCTCATTTACATGGAGCCTGTGCACCGTGTTTGGGGGGTTTGGTTGGGTTTGTTTTTTTCTGAAGCTCCTCAAGCGATTCTCATCTCAGCACCATGGACAACAGTCTCCAGGCCGGGAGGGCGCCCCGTCCAGAGACCTGAGGCGGGGCCCCTCTGTTCTGCGTCCTTTCCCATCCTGGAGGGGCTGTCCACACTAAGGCTGTCCCGTTCTTGGAGTTGTCCTGTCCAGGGAAGTTCCCCCACCGCAGTGTGGATCCTTCAGAGGTCAATCCCATTCCCTTCTTCCTAAGCCCACCCACCAGCCAGCGGCTGACCCTCACCAGGGAAACTGTTCCCACCCTGGGGAAGCAGCCCAGACAGGGAGAAGTCTTCCTCCCACAGAGTGGCTCCCCACCCACACCCCTTCTGCCAGGCAGGGAGAGGGGGCTTGGCAGGGGCCTGAACCAGGGGCAGGCAGAGGGGATGGCCGTGCCTTGGGCAGCACTCACGGAAAGTTGGGTGGGTCGAAGGCAGACTTGATGACCCCAGCATAGATGGCCAGGATGGACAGGATGACACAGCCCAGGAAGACCAGGGCGAACTTGTTGACATACTTGACGCCCACAAACACCACAGTGGCCATGCAGGTGAGCACGCAGGTGCCGTAGACACGCATGTTGTTCAGCATGGCCGCCGCCTCTCCACTGGCATCCTCTGCCTTGAAGATGGCCATGGCCGGGAAGAGGTACGCCTGCAGGAAGCCGGCCAGGGGTCAGGCAGGGGACCCAGAGAGGACCAGCTGAGGCTCACCCCAGGGAAGTCATCTGAAGCATGGGCACGGCTGTGGGGGCCGATGACGCCCGCCACGGCACAGCGAGTGGGGCCAAGACCCCTGGTCCTGAGGGTGGCCGAGGAAGGGCGGCCCACCCTGCAGGACTAGGCCGCAGCCGTCAATCACAATGATGAGCGGCCTGTGGTTTCGTACTTCTAGTAGGAAGGTGGAAGGAAATCGGTGTTCATTACCAGAGGTTGGGCAAATGAATCACATTCCGACATAAACTACGGGGCTGTTGGAAAAGGAGGCACAGGGTCACCGACAGCCCACAGCACAGAGTGTGCTCGGCTCGCACACAAGGCCCTGGGTTCGGCTCCCAGAGCACACACACCCACACACCCAAACACACCCTCACACAAACCATGGGTTTATATAGGCTGACTAAAAAAACTACACGTGTGATATTGGTGGACTTAATCAGGTTTAAAATAAGAATGCTGTATGATCTCATTGTTGTAAATTTATCTGTGAAGACAGAGATGTGTGTATGTCTGCAGCGTGTCTGCAGATACATCAAAATATTAACCGCGGTTTCCCCCGAATCATTAAATTGTGCATAATATTTATTCTTGTTGCACATCTGCACTTTCTAAAGTTTCTGTGCTAAACATTAGTATGTTTATATTCTCACAAAGTTATCTTCCCTTTATAAGAGTTTCCAGTTATTCAGGGAGATGCTTATAGCGTGAAGGTATATTTACAAAGATGGAATACAATATCATTTAGAAAAGCAAAAACTAGAAGAAAATGCACCAAAAAAGATCCTGATGATTTTCTCTAGATGATATTTTTCCCTTTTTTCAACATTTTTTTATTTAATATTTTTCCTGTTTTATGTAGTGGGTAGTTGGGGGTGGCGCTGAGGACCAAGCCCAGGGCCTCATACACGCTGGGCAAGCACTTTACCACTGAGCTTCATCCCCAGCCCAGAATTTATTATGATACACATTTTAAAATCTTTAATTTTAAAAAAATGTTGTAGTTGTCTATGGACATGATGCCTTTATTTTTTAATCTTATCTTTTTTTATGTGGTGCTGAGGATCAACCCTAGCGCCTCACAGTGCTAGGCAAGCACTCTACCGCTGAGCCACAGCCCCAGGCCACAATATTTGATTTTTAAAAGTCACAAACGTCTGTTCTTCTTCTCTCCCCATTTGTCTCCTCGGGTCTTCCGGTCCCCATGCATCCTCTCCACCCCTGATTTCTCCTGTCCTGCCCCCAAACTGGAGCTGTGGCACCTTGAGCAATAGCTCTTCAAGGAGTGCGGTGGGGACAGGGGGCAAGCACAGACTCTGGAAGCCCAAAGACACAGGTCCACGTCCTCCCATGTCCCTTAGGCTCCCTGAGACTTGCTTTCCCCACTGTCAAGTGGTTATCTTCCAGCTCGTGAACAAGCCACGAGGGTAAAATCAAATGACATGCGGCGAGCCTCGGAGCCTGCGTAGGACCGGGCGTGGGCACTGTCAGCTCTGCCCTCCGTAAACCAGGGACCCTCACTGGCACCCACCTGGGCGAGGAGGGTCTAGCAGCCCTGTCCTTCAAACACGGCCCAGGGCCTGCCTTCTGCCCATTTGCCACTGCTCCTAACAGACCTCTTTCCAGGGGTCCCCACGTGCTTCTTATCTCTTGTCATTCAGCAGCCACAGGCCCTTTAGAATGACCATTCCCGGAGTCCTTGACACAGTTCCTGGCACGTGGGAGGAACCACATGGTAGCTATTGTGTGGCTTCACTGCTTTTATTTTTATTATTATTATTTTTATTATTATTGTTGTTGTTGTTGTTGTTGTTGTTGTTATTTAGTTGTAGTTGGACACCATACCTCCATTTTATTTATTTATTTTTACATGGTGCTAAGGATCGAACCCAGGGCCTCGAACGTGCTAGGCGAGCGCTCTACGCTGAGCCCCAGCCCCAGCCCCTTCACTATTATTAATTCTACTCTGATTTTAACTCTTATCAACCCATCTCTGCCACCTTCCTGAAAACTGAGTGACCTTGGGCACGTTATCTTACCTCTCTGAACTTCTCATTTGTAAAATGGGCGTCATAATATTTAACCCTCGGGAGGATTCAAGCTCATGGCTGCACAGCACTTGGAACGGTGCTGAGAGCTCGGTGGGGGCCTGATGAACGGCAGCTGTTGGTGTTGCATAATTATTGTATCTCGTCTCCCCAGCTAGGCTGGGGACGCTTTCAAGACAGAACACCTGATTCCTCTGGGCCTGGCTGAGCAGCCTGGCCGACAGGAGTCTCAGGGAGCACTGGTTCCCTGGCTGACCGCCTGGGACCCCACGTCTCCTCCTCAAACCCTCTTTTTTAAAAAAGATTTTTAGCTGTAGATGGACACAATATCTTTATTTTATTTATTTTGTATGTGGTGCTGAG
The DNA here is from genome assembly GCF_964194105.1 of Spermophilus citellus. Lineage (NCBI taxonomy): Eukaryota > Metazoa > Chordata > Mammalia > Rodentia > Sciuridae > Spermophilus > Spermophilus citellus. Next base: position 4,723,222 of record NC_138185.1, on the reverse strand, counting down.
GATGGAACCCAGGGCCTCACTCATGCCAGCAAGCACTCCACCCCTGAGCCCCAGCCCCAGCCCCCCTCAGCCCCTCTCACCAGCAGGATCTCGATGGTGCCCAGGATGTACATGGCCCCAGCAAAGGTAGTGCCGAGGTAGAAGCAGAGGCCCACGGCGCCCCCAAACTCTGGGCCCAGAGACCTGGAAATCATGTAGTAGGAGCCACCAGCTGCAGAGAAAGCCAAGTATCAGCAAGAGGGTCCAGGGGCACTGGGCTGCCCTAGGGGACGAGGAGGGCTCAGTGACAGAGGGCAGAAAGGGTTGCTCTGCTGCAGGCTGCAGCCCCCAGCAAGGGGACTGGGGGAGATCCAGCCAACCATTCTGTGTGGATCTTGCAGCACTAATTAGCAGCATGTTGCTAATTACCCCTGTAAGGAGGTCATGGCCCAGAAGCTACGATGTCACCATCCTAGGAGGGTCTCAGGCTGAGGGGGGAGGGCTGTCACTGCCCGATTCAACCCCCACAATGGCCTCCCTCTTCCACTCCCAAAAAGGCTGCTCCTGGCCTACCCCATAAGCAGACAGAGCCCAGGCCCCTGGTCTGCCATATTGCCTCTCTCAGGTCCTGACGATCCCCAGAGCCCAGGGTTCCGTCCCTCCTTCTGACCATCAGCCCCTCCTGCTCCCTGGAGTCCCCTCCACATACCAGGCACAACACCATTGGTCGCGATGGCACTCATGGAGATGGCCGTGAGCATCGTCTGTAGAAGAGAGATCATCAGAGTGGCGGCTGCCGGGGCCGCAGTGGCCTGGGTGGAGGCCAAGCCGTTTACCCCGTAAGCACCAGCCAAACCCACAGGTTCTCTTCTGCTGAGCTTCTCCCTGGGCCTGTTCCAACTTCTCTCTGTGCCAAGTCCTTCTCAAGAAAAACTCTTATTCACCATGCGAGGGGACGTTCGGGAGCGTCAGTACCAGAGGGCTCTGGAAACCCCAGTTTGGCCCCCAACCAGCCACGTGACCTGGGACAGCTCCCTTTGCTTCTCTGGCCTCAGCTTCTTCATCTATAAAATAGGTGCAATGACTTCCGCACTGGGTACGTCGCATGCAGAGCTGTCTCAAGGTTATATTCGAGGACACAGAAACGTGTCAAGAATTTGGGTTCATTGAATAGTTGACTTTTTAGAGAGAATGAGAAGAATCCAGTTGCGATGTTGTTTGTGATACATAATCTCAATCTACCAAAACGTCAACTTTTGTGGGATTATCGGAGAGCTCTAATTTCTTTGCTATGCTTATCATTTTATCAATGAATCTGCATTTAATTACTTGTGTGATTAGACACACTCGCAGATCCACGTGAAACCTGGTCAACAGCCATCAGGGACGAGCCCATGAGATGCGGAAGGGCCAGTCAGACCTGATCTACTCTCAAAAGTCACCAGCAGTGGCTCCTATGGAAAGCCCGGGTCTGGAGCTTCCACCTCCCGCCTCCCACCCCCAGGCCTCTGCCAAGCCCCAGCTGTCACGGGGGCAGTGTCACTCACACAGGAGCAGCAGATGAAGACCATGCAGAAGGACTCCATGATGCCCGCTATGCCCACCACCCAAGTGAGTCTCAGGAAGAGGATGACGCCAAAGATGTTCTGCAGACACGGGAGGTACACACCCATAAAGGTGCCCATGCGCGGGGCCTGCAGGGAAGCCAGCGTCAGTGTCTGGAGCGCCCCCATCACCAGCACCCGCCCGCTACTCCTCTGTGTCCCACTCTTGGTCCTGCCCTCTCCTTCCCCAGCCCTCATCCTGCTCCTCTGATTGGGGGTGTGCTGCTGGGGATCAAACCCACAGCCTCACACGTGCGAGGCAAGTGCCTTTCCACTCTGAACTGCATTCCCGGCCCTTTTCATTTTTTTCTTTTGAGACAGGATCTTATTAAGTCGCTTAGGGTCTCACTGAGTTGTTGAGACTGTCCTCAAACTTGCCATCCTCCTGCCTCAGCCTCCCAAGTTGCTGGGATCACAGGCGTGGGCCTCCTGCTCAGCCTCCTCCGGGTTTCGCCTACTCTTTCCTTCCTCTCCTCCATCCCCCACTCCACCCCACCATCCGTCCTTGGAGCCACCTCCTCCCTCCTCCCTCCCATCTCCATCCTTCACCTCCTTGCCCTCCCTCCCCCGCCCTGCCTCCTACACCTCGGCCTCTACCATCCACCCTCCATCCTTATCCTCCATCCTCCTCCCAGCCTCCCGCCAGGCCCCACCTGCACCGGCTTCTTTTTCCCGCCCTCGTTGTTTTCTGCCTCCTCGTGCTCCCTGCTTCCCTGGGGCAGGTTGGTGTAGTTGGCCAGGCCACTGAGCAGGGAGGACACCATGGGGCTGGTGTCCATCTCCTCCTACGAGGAAGGGTGTCAGTGTCAGGAGCCTGGAGGCCTGGGGGGGGGGCTGGGGGGAGCTGAGGGTGGGAGCAGAGGGCCCAGGACAGGGAGAGCCCTGGGTGGGGTGACCGGGCCCAGGGAAGGAGGACGGGGGCAGAGAGCGGAGAGGGTGAAGCTGGGGGGAGGGCGACCCAGGCGGAAGGCGGCCCAAGGGAGGGGTGGGGAGGATGCGCTCTTCCTGAGGAGGAAGGAGGAGACGGACGGGTGGCGGGGGTCACAAGCAGCCCACCTCAAACAGGGCCATGTTCTTGCCGTCATACTCCTTGCCCCTCTCTGTGTCGGTGCTGTTGATGAAGGGGCTGCTTTCCTTGGGGTTGCCATCACCTGAGGACGCAGAGAATCAGGGGTCTGCCACCAACTGTTTGTCCTCCGTCCACCTGGGCATACAGTTGTGCGGCCACTTGGACTCTCTGAGCCTTGGTCTGCACGTTAGAAAAATGGGGCTCATGCTCTCTTCTCTGTAGAATGGACAAAGAGCCTGTGACACTGCCCGGCAGAGGGTGAACGTGTGAGTGCTTCCTTGCTCTGGGGGGCGCTACTTCATTTACCAGAGTACCCCAAGACCCTCCAGAGACCCCATTTTTTCCTAAGGTACTAGAGATCAAACCCAGGGCTTCACACATGCTAGGAAAGCACTCTGCTGCTGAGCCACAGCCTCAGCCCTTTTATGTTCTATTTTGAGGCAGGGTCTCACTAAGTTGTCTGGGCTGGCCTCAAACCTGCAATCGTCCTGCCTCAGCCTCCCAAGGAGCTAAGATTACAGGTTTGTGCCCCATGCCACTTAGAGTTCCTTCTTGATCCTAACCAGGACTATCCTGGTGCTTTGGGGTGGACGCATGTTCCTTCCTGGGGAGAAAGGAGAACAGTGCGGTCCAAAGCCCCAAGGAAACTCCAGGTCCTGGAGGGCAGACCTCCCACTGCCCCCCTTCACTGTCAGTCAACTGGATGCCTACCAGGTACCTACATGGGGAAGTAAACACACAGAACGAGATGCCGTCCTTGTCCTTCAGGAACCAAGCCAAGGGAGATGAAGCAGTGATCAGGAATTTCCAGCAGATGCTGAATTTAGTTGTGGTGAAGCAATATTGGGAGCTCAGGCTGTGTGGGAACCCAGGAGGGCACTCAGCCCAGCCTGGGAGGTTACGGAAGGCTTCCCAGAGGAAGTGACGTGTCAGCTCAGAACTGAAGGATGAGTAAGAGCTAGACTGGGAGGGAGGCGGGGAGGGTGTCCCAGGCAGAGAGAATAGCAGAACAGCACGTTCAAAGGCCCAGAGGTGAGAGTGAACCGAGTGGGTTAGAGAAGCTCAACAAAGTATGGTCTGCTGGAGTTGGAGGAAGGGGCATGTTGGGGCTGAAGAATAAGAACTGGCCAAGATGAGCCTAGAAGTGTAAATGTGGGGTGAGCCTTTAACCAAGTAGCAGATGATCTTAAAGAATTTGGAGGACAGTGGGCAATCATGAAGAGTTTAACACAAAGAAATGTCACAAACAGGCGAGTGTGTTTCATAGCCATCACTGTGGCCTTTAGGTGAGGAATACAGGAACTAGAGACTTCTGGTATCCAGGCAAGGGCTGAGGATGATCCAGACCAGGGCAACGTGAGGCAGTGGACAGACTCGGAATTACTGGCACATTTCTATGTCAGATGATTGGGAAAGCGGGAGAGGAAAAGAATCCAAGATAATGCCTGGGGTTCTACCATGGTGAACGGGTGGGTGATAGTGCCACCTTAATAACTTGGGAGACAAGAAAAGGGGTTTGGGGTGGGGCAGATGCTGAATTTAGTTGTGGTGAAGCACTATTGGGAGCACTACCTGGAAGCCACCGGGATATATGGATCAGATACACCAAGGACAGAAGCTGGGCCAGAGAAAGGAGAGCAGGGTCCCACGTAAAGATACGCAGGCAGAGAGCTGAGCCATGTGCCTCAATGAGATCACTCAAGGAGAGAATCCCTGGCATCAGGAGAGGGGTCCCTTCAGAGAGACCCGAGGTCTCTGCAGGTACCTTCCCTCCAGTCACCAGTCTTCCCCAGATGCAGGGCTGAGTCTCTGGACCCTAGAGAGACTCCCCAAGTCCCCAGTAAAGTTGAGGCCCTGTGTACCCTTGAATCTCAGTCCCCTCCTCTCTTGGTTTCCCTCTCTTCCCATCCCCGTCTGTTCAAATGCTCTACATCCTTCTCCTAACCTCCTGGACACCTTCCTAGTAGTCCATACAGGGCCCATCTCCAGAGCATTGCCTGGCCCTCTTTTAAACCCACTTCCATCCTGACTAAAAACTGGGGCACAGGAAAGAAGTAACATCTTACCTATTCCAGGGAAGCCCACCACCACTCAGACTCCTGCCTCCACTTCCACTCACTCATCACGACGAGGGTGCCTAACAGAGCAACATCACCAGCTCTTTCTTCTCACACATGAGAAAAACAGACCCTTCCTCCCCATAGGAGTCCAGCACAGGAGAGAGGCTCAGGAAACAGGCTTTGGAGGTAAATTCCTCAGGTCTCCCTTTATGACCCCAGGTCATAACAGAGCTGTCTGGGGCCACCGAACAGGAGAAATCAGAGTCAGGTAGGTCCCCCTCTGTTTAGAATGCCTACAAGGTGCCTCCTGTTCTCACCGAATCATGGTGAGCACTAGAGAGGCTGAGGGAGGGGCATGGCATAAGAGGAATTTCCTGATGGTTCGGGAAAAGGGCTGGAGTCGGAGATCCAGGTTGCAGCCTCAGTGTCATGGCTTTGCCTTCACCTCGGCAAGTCACTCTAAGCTCGGTTTGCAAAGGGAGAGCGCCCAGTGTTTAATTCATGGGTGGCGGGGGTTAACTGGAATAGTGCGGGTTGGGTGTGCCCACACAAGTTAGCTATGCGCTACTATCACACCCCTGGGGCCTGCCAGTTGGGGCTTCTCATCCCACAACCTCCCTCAGCCTCAACATTTAGGGGTTGCTCTGTCTCCTGTCAGACTAGGTCCCTCCCCAGAAGTGTCCCTTTTAGGACCAGGACTAGACACGACAGACCCTCCAATCTGCCCTTTTACACCCCCTTCCTAGCCCTTCTTCCTTTACTGGGGGTACGGAGGGAGCAGGGACCCAGAAAAGACCGGAAGGGGGCAAGCTGGCCGGAGACCCCATAACGAGGCGGCCCTGCGCCGGTCTCCATGGTGACCGCGCGGGCCAAGAGCGCCGCGCCAAGCCGAGCAGGCCACGCGCCCGCAGCCGCTTATGTAACGCGGCGCGCAGCGCAGACCTGACTCCAGGCCGGATCCCGGCCAGTAGGAGAGAGCAGGGGAGGGGGCGCCTCGGCCAGCCCCAGTCCCACGTTTCACCCGCCGCCGGGGCGGGACGCCAGGCTGCTGGCCCGTGAGCCAGGCCGGTGGGTCCCCTCCCCGGAACGCCCAGCGCGAGGCCTGGGGGGTAGGGAGTGAGCTCCGAGTTCTCGCAGGAGCCGGACAGCTCAGGGGAACTCGCCCTGACCCCCGAGCCAGAGTCGGGGTGGGGAGCGCTGGGCGGCGCGCGAGGCAGGCCAGACCGAGGCTCAGCCTCCCGCCCCCGCCCCCGCCCCCTGGGAGCTCTCAGCCCGAATCGGCTTTCAATTAAGCTGCGGCCAGAGCTCCCGGGGAGGACGCAGCGAGCGGGCAAGGGAGCCTCCCGGGCCTGGGGCCGGGCCTGGGGGAATCCCCAGCCAGCCTGGGGGCGAGGGGGCGTAGACCCCACGGGAAAGGACAATACCCTTGCATTTTTCTTTAGTCCAGAGGAGCCCTCTTTTCTGGGCCATTCTCGCCTCCCCGAGGTCAGCAGCCAGCTCCTTCCATTCAGCCCCACGAATCCAGAATCTGACCTGCCAGGGGTTCTTGGACCCACTTTCCTCCAGCCCAGAAAGTCCTTAGCTCCTCCTACCACCTTTCCAGCGTCCCTGGGAGGCCTTCTCTCCTTGGGACCCACAACCTGGCCTGTCACAGGTTCTGGCCATTCCAGTCCAGGTCCTGGACCATGTATGGTCTCTAGATGGGCCGGCTATAACAGCATGTAGAAACTGATGGGGAGGGGCAGGACTATATAGAGTTCCTAGTTCCACTCCTGCTTCAAACACAAAGATGCCTCTTTACTAGGCCTCCCAAGACCCCATGAAAACCCCGAGGCCCAAAGAAGCCTTGGTAAAGAAAGTGGGTGCTGAGGGACTGGGCCATATCCCACGCCTGGGGGAGAAAAGAGATTACCTTGCAAGCTGAGCCCCTGTCACAGAGTGGAAGCATCTGAAGGGGATCGAATGGAAATGAAGTCTCCCCCACCCTGACTTTGCTCCCTGAGCGCAGAGTCCGCATGCCAGGCGCTGCCGCAGACTCAACTTTGCCAAACCCCCTCTCCCTGCAGCCAAAGCCCGCGGGGGAGGGGGCAGTTGCCCAATGAGGTGACCCCAGGGTCACTGGGGAGATGGATGAGTTGGTCAGCTGGTAGCTCTGGTTCCTATATGCCACTCAGCCCCCAAGAAAAAATGGGGAAGGGGTGTCTCAGACAAAGGATCAGGAACCCTGGTGTCCCCAGCCTTCCCTGCGGCCACTTGGCCCTGAATGGAATCCAGGATAGAGGACCTCAGAATCAAAGCTGCTAGAGTCTGGAAGACCCCACTCTTTCAGCTCTTGAGGCCTTTCGGTCCACCCCCAGAGAGGTCCACGGGAGTCTCAGCCCAGAGGGTCAAGCAATGCAGGGGGTGGGGGGAGCGTTTAAGGCGCTGAGCGCAGACAGTAGGCGCGGGAGGCGCGCTAGTGCGCAGGGGACGCTGCGCCGCTGGAGGGTGGGGGGTGGGGGCGGCTGACAGCCGTGATGGATGGCTGAGACCGCTGGGGGGCGGCGGGGGGCCTGCGAGCCCGAGGGGGTGGCTGGCCCCAAGACCTCGGAGCAGGAAGACCGCGGAGGAGGGCCGGGGGAGAGCGGGAGCAGCAAAAGGACTTGCTCGGAGCCCCTCTGCTCCTGGCCATCTCCGCACCCACCGCAGCGCGTCCGCAGTGTCCGCGCCGCGGCGCCTGGGATTCAGTTGCTGGGACCCCATTTCTGAGGCCTCACTAGGAAAGCTATCAGAGCTAACTAAAAAGACTACCCCCTGCCCCGCCCTGGAAACCACACTGTCGCCCCAGGTTACCAAGGGGAGGGGGGAAGGGAAGAAAGGAGGGTGATCTTGCTTCCCGTCCTGAACAGGAACCCATGGGGAAGCGAGAGGGAGAGGGAGATTCCGCAAAGTAAAACTGAAAAATCCACGGAAAAGATAGCTTCAGTCTGAGGCTGGAGCTCGGGAAGCCTTGGGGGAGGGGGTCCGGATTGCACCAAGTGTCCCCTTAAGGGAATGCCGCAGACCAGACGGGGGCTGTCATATGCCCCCAAATCCCCAGAGCTACCTTTCCCCCCACCTTCCAGCTAGAAGTCTCAGAGCAAGAGACTGCAGCAGACTGCGCCCCCCCCCCCCCGCACCACCAGCCCCTGCTCTGCGCCAGGACGCCAGGGTCCCCTCTCGGGAAAGGAGCCTTCCCGCCCGTCGAGCTGCATGTCAGCCCATTCTGGCTCTTCCATTCCCTTCCCACATCCTTCTCGGCTTAGCTAACCTAAGTCTGTCCCTAGGCCGCGGGTAACGACAGCCCTTCGGCCCCAGCTCTGCCCCCCGGGCGCGGCGCATTCCAGCACCTCGGACAGCGCGTAGCGCATTCCAATGGAGCTGAGCTCCCGGCCGCCGCCGGCGTCCGCCGCCCGGTCAGTCCTAAGCTCTTCCCGAAAGGAAGCCGCCCCCGCTCCGCCTCTCACCCAGCCCTGACTCCCCTCCTCGCCGCCCCCTCCCCGCCGCCCCCGGACCACTGCTCACCCGGGTTGGCTCCCCCGTCGCCGTCCTCGCAGTCCGTCAGGTTGTTTAGCATGGTGGCGGCGCGGCGCCGGGGCCGGGGATGGCTGCGCCGCTTCGCTCGCGCCCCTCTGCCCGCCTTCGCCGCTCTCTGGCTCGCTCTAGCTCTCTCGCTCGCTCGCTCGCTCGCTCTCCGCTCCACAGAGGAAGGAGCTGCAGTGCCCGCCCGCCCGCCCGCCCGGCGCACACACACTCGCACACGGACACACGCTCACACCCGCGCGCGCCCCCTCTCAGCAGCGGCGCTGCTCACCTCATCCCGTATGCAGGAGGCGTGAGCCACTGGCGGGGTTTTTTGGGGGGGAAGCTGTAGGGAGGGAGAAGAGGGGACGTGGGGGGCGGGCAGAGCGCGCCTGTTGGCCCCCGTACAGGAAAACGGGGGCGTGAGCGGGTGGGATAAAGGGGTTGCGGCGGGGGACCGGCCCTCTCCTCCCCTGAGCAGCCGCAGCTCCCCCCACTCTCCAGCGCAGGCGGGGCCCGGCACGTGGGCAGGTGCCATCCCGCGCCCTAAAAATAACGGCAGGGAACTAGGTCGCGGCCGCCGGGAGGCGGCCCCGCAGCGGCTGCCTGACTGGGGGTCTGAGGTGACCCCCAGAGGGAAGATGAGGTGGCGGGGTGGGGGAGCGCCATGGAATATGGGGCCCTAGGGAGCCTGTCTGCAAAGCTGAAGAGGCCAGCCCTGACGGGAGGAGGAGAATCAGACTCTCATATCGCTATTCAAGAGGTTGGAGGTGGAGACATGCAGAACCCAGGGCCCCAACGTGAAGCACTGTGCTGCACCCCGGAAGGGGTTTGGGTCACTGATTGTCTGACCCATCCTATCTTAAAATGGATGGGGTGGAGCCCTACTAGTTACAGTGCACTGTCATTATGACAGGAGTCTCAGCACCCTCACCCACCCGCCCACCCAGGACAAGTCTCTGGAGTCTGCAGACTGGGACTTTCTGATGGTAGAATGATCTGGGGATAAGAATGATCAGGAGAACAGACAGCAATAATGTTCCAGGGAGCACTGACTTTCCACGAGGGGTGGTGCAGCCTCTGGGAGGGCACTCTGGCCTGGGGCTGGCCAGAGACAGGGTGGGGGAGGGGGGAATGAGGCCTCCAGTCAGTTGGGGACCAGATTTTCTCCTGGGGCAGGAGTGTCTAATCCCCTAATCCAGGATTGCTTTCTGAGGCTTCCACAGCTAACATGCTCTCTGTGTTTCTCCCCCCTCTCCTGAGATCAGGTCCCAGAAGCTTGATCAACCTGGAACCCCTAGAACACGGGTTTGAGTCAGTGTTGGAGAAATCTCAGAAACTGGCCCCAGAGCTTTAAACCCTTTAAGTGTCTGGAAGTTCTAAACATGTGAGGGAATGAACAAATTCAGGAAAAATATTTTCAAACTCACCTTCACACCAAACACTAGTCCTCTAAATTCCAGGAGAGTTACAGGACCAGAGAAGTATTATTTTTCTTATCTAATACACAGCTTTCATTTTTACAGATGAAAACACTAAGGACCAAAGAGGGGCAATGATCGCCTAGTTCACTTGCCAGTGAATGGGCAGAACTCAGTCTAGAATACGGTTCCCTTCACTCCAATTTAGGGCTCTTATCCTTAGAAGAGCTTTCTTTGAACTGGTCTTTCCTTCAATAGAAGAGACAGCATATAGCATCTCTAACTTAGTGGCCTCTGGCTACTGGCTCCTAAAAAAAGGAACAGATATTGGGTCTGATGAGCCCTTTCCTTTTCATGCTCAGGCTTCAGGGATTCCAAGCTGGAATGGACTCTTGATGTTCAATGGAAAGGAGACCCAGAAGACCTTCAGGGGTCCTAAAGAGCCTTCCATATCCACAGAGACCCCTTTCTAAGACAGGACCATTCAGAACCATGGACAAGGCTCACTGCTCCAAATCTGATACAAATTTGTCCAGGACTTCAGACAAGTCAGTGTTCAGTTGCTGACTCAAAGATGCTTCCGAGGGACCCTCCAACAACATATTGCTGCCACTTGGTTCTGAAGGGTCTGATGTTGACACTAACCCTTTAGGGTGGAGAGTTAGCTATTCAGTCGAGGTGTGCACATTGGTATTCTGGGTTGGAAGGAGGACACAAAAAAAAGTGAGATGATTTAGGATTGTGAGAGGGATTGAAAGGGTAGTAGGTGGGAAGGCCAGTGTTCAAGAATTTTCCAGTGCTCCACTACTACTGCCACCAGCAGTAGTACACTATGGTATTCCATTACTCTGCGGAGATGTGTGACATACTAAAAACATGTCAAGTGTGTTTGTCTAAGTGCTATGGAATAAAGCAGATGCTGTAGTTTTCAGCATCTCAGGTCTGCAACATTCCCCTGGGATTATTTCCTTTAATTTGTGGCCCAGAGCTAGGGTAGCTCTGACCACATGGAGCCAAACCATGGGGACACCCAGGTCCCTGGGGAGTTCAGGTGAAGGCAGAAGTGATTCCTCCTCCCCTGGCCACCCCATCTGTCCACCCTCACCAGAATTCTGATCTCAAGAGCCATATGGAATTCAGGAGGTAGTGGAATTCTGTGTATTTCTGAGAAAAACCAAATTCTTTTCTCTGAGCCTCAATATCTCATTTGTAAAACAAAAGGGCTAGGCTGCATAATCCTATTTCCTCCTGCTCCATATTAGCCTCCAACTAAAGCCACAGAGCCCAGACCTGAAAGGGGACATCGCAAGGAGAGACCTCAATCCTTCAGTTTATATCCCTTACCTCCCAGGGAGACTGGGCCCTCACCTAGCCTCATGCCAACCCTCTGTGGTGAGGGTTTGAGAAAACGCTTGCAGGCACCTCCTACACTGCCAGCCTGGCACTGGCCGGTAAGAAGTAGCCCTCATCTCTGAACCCCAGGGACCCAGCTGCCTGCTCAGCAACGCTTCCTCGCCCAGAGGAAGGTCTGATGCTGAGGAACCCCTCATTAAAGCAACACAAGATGCAGAGCTGGGTGGGGTCCTATTTTTGAACTCTGAATCTAAAACTCATACCCCCTCCCACCTTATGTTTCCCAGAGGTGGGGGAAGCTCAGAGAAGCTGCCCCCTGGGTATCAGGATTTGGGAACTGGAAGAGACTTTTTAGAATATTTTCCCCACCACCACTTACAGTGAAATGGGAGTCTGGGAATGGAAATGGAACGGAAAGAATTTTCTTCATGGGGTGAACTTGTGACAGTGGGGACGAGTGCAGCTCTCTGACCTCTATCCCAGGCTCCATCCATTGAACCAGGACAGGGAGCTGTCAGGAGGAACCTGGAACCGCCTGACTGGGTCCTTTCCCTCAGAAAGCAGACAGTGTTCCCCGCAGGGCTCAGTTCCTATCCTTCCTTGTCTCATGACATCACCCCGTGACCTACGTACCTCCCCTCAGCTGTGGCCTCATGGAGCCAAGGTCCTGAGCCCCCTCCTTCACGCTTCTTCTCTCCCACCTGCATAGCCGGTCTTCCAGACCCGGAAGCCCAGCAGTGACTCGGTGAGTCCAGCACCCCGCACGCCCCACACGGGGCTCGCCGCAGAGCACGTCAACCACCACTGTCTCCGTGGCAACCGGGGGCTTAATTAACAGGCTGCAGCCCCGTCACCATAGAAACAGCACCCCCAACAGCCCCCCACTACACTGCAGATTCAGCCCGTCTTCCGGGATTCCCAATCTGAACCCCTTCATGCACCCACCCCAACTCCCACCCCACCAGGAAAGCTAAGGCCTGCAGATCTCTCTGGTTCATTGAGAAGAGAGGAGGGGGATGAGAGAGGAGAGAGAGAGAAAGAGAGAGAGACCTGTCACCATGGCAACTGCAGCCCGTTCATAACCAGTTTGTTGCCATGGAGATTCCCAGGGCTCACCTTGGGCTGAGGTACTGGGCAATGAGGCTCTGAGTCCTGGCTTAGGATGAACAACTAGAGAACTCCTTGGACAGAGAAGATATCTCTCTCTCTCTCTCTCTCTCTCACACACACACACACACACACACACACACACACACACCAGTAATAGTAACAGCATCATTTTTCCCAATTTACAGTTGGAGAGAGTGAAACATGAGGTTTGGGTCTGGAGGAGGCAGATGGCTCTGCCCTTCTAGATCCTTAAAACCTCTTGGCATCTTTTTGGCTAGAGGGGTGCTCAGAAAGCTTGTGTCATGCTTTACACTACAGGTAGGTGACCCGAGACCCAGAGGGGAAATGCCAAGGCCAGAGCACAGAGCCAGAGCTGGAGATGGCTGGGCTGTCTTGTAGTCTTGCCCTCTCCCCCTGTCTCCATCTGTGAGCACACATCCCCACTCCTGTAGTCTCCCCAGGTCCTGAGTTCTTTCTGGGAGGTATAAAAGGGCCGGGGAATAGCTCAGCCTTGTAACAACCTGTCCCAAGTCCAATTCTCTCCAGCCAGATCCCATAAGTCTTCCCATGGTGCAGGTGGGGCAACTGAGACACGCAGGCCCAGCCTTCGACTTGCTTCTTCACCACCTGTAGGTCAAACTGCTGACACCTGATCCCCTGGAAGCCAGAAGCACGTGGCAGGGAAAACCCCGCCCCCTTGAACCAGAGTAATCGACACACACATGGGCTCTGCAAGATCTCCTCCAAACCTCCCACACCTGTAGTGCTGCCACCTCTCCCTTTGTGCCCAGGGACAAGAATAGGGAGAGCATCTCTCTGGGACCAGAGGGCTGATGCAAGAACAACTGTGGAAAAGATACCACCAGATGCTCTTTCCCCTGAGGAGCCTCCTCTAGTTCCCACTGAGTGACCTTCAAGTCAGTGTGCGAGGCTGCAGAGATTAAGAGGTTAAAAGTCACCCACTCTCAAGATAGAACTTTTCATACACTCAGGTCCCTCCCCCCAAGAAAGACACAGAAATGTACACACCAACATGCCAATCAGCACACTGGCAATGCAGTAACACACATAAGCCCTGACTCACCAAGCACCACAGGGATCTCCCTTTTCAGGACACACACACACACACACACACACAGCCTCTACCACAAGCACACGGCATCCAAGAATCACATCCATTTTGTATGCACATCTGCACACCAGAAACCTGAGGAGTGTGTCTCACTTCCATAGTACAGAAGCTTGGGAGTGTGAATGAGAAGACTAAGCTGTCACCTTAGAGAGGGTCATCTTATTCCCAGGTCAGGGATACAGAAGGAGGTAATAAGGTAGGAGAAGTATGAGACTAGAGTCACAATCTCTCACCCACAGGCATCAAACACCTACTGAATGCCAAGCTCTGGGCCTGAAACACAAAGATAAAAAGATATGGCCCCTGTCCTTGAGATGCTCCAATGGAGGAGACACATAAGAAAATAACTGCCATCCACTGAGATCTGTGCTCCAATGGGTGGGTCAAAGAGAGATGAGCACCTCTGACTGGGAAGAAGGGACATTGAAAAGGATTTTCAGAAGACGTGAAATGAGCTATAACTTTGAGGAGGAAAGTTGTCCTGGTTTACAGAATGGGGGATGAACACTGATAATATACCAGGAAAGGTTGTAGAAAGAGTTTGAATGACAGATCAGAAGATTTGGCTTTTATCCTACAGTGACAGGCACCTTACATGGGGGATGGTTGGAGCAGGACTGGAGGCAGGGACACCACATGAGAAACATTGGAGGCTTGGACCAGGGTGATGACCGAGAGAGATCTAATCAAATTCAGGATCAGTTTTGGAGGTCAGTGGCAAACGCACGAGGACAGATTGGATTGGGTGGGAAGAGAAAAGGAGGCATTAAGAACTGGCTCCAGGTTTCTGATGTTTGGATCTGGGAGGCTGGTAAAAGGGGGCAAACAATATGGGAAAGGTGGCCAGCGGAAGAATCTCGAGAAATGAAATGGAGTGGTCACGTCCAGAGCGGATCAGCTTACGGGACCAGAATTCAGAGGAAGTTCAGGCCTCCATACATTAGTCTAAACAACGAGGAGTTTTGCTCAAGAATCATCTGCCTACCACTCAAGGGTTTGGGGCGCTTGGGTTTGCGCCAGTCAGGGCAGGATCACCTGCGGCTCAGCAGCGACCCCTGGTGGCCCGGGGAAGTTCTTTCTCCTCCCCTCACTAGGGCCACTCCAAGCCGATTGGCCTCGTTCCTCCCAGACTTAAGGGGCGCAGAGCTAGGGAAAGGATACCTGATAAATGCCCCCTGCAGGGAGGTTCTGCATGCGACCAGGTTGCTAATTGTGTGTATGGCGGGGGAGAAGGGGGCTCGTGCATGTAGGCAAGTGCTCTATCACTTGTCTACACCCCGCACAGGATGCTACTTCTTTATGGAAGACCGGAAATACCCTAACCCCTCGCGTCTCCTCTGTATCTTGACCAAGACTATCGTACAGGGCCCGTGAAAAAGATGCCCCCGACCCAGCATAAGCTGGCTCCTCCCAATCCTGCGAGAGCTGGAACAAAGAAGAAGCGGTGACCCCGAGGGTCCGGACTGAAGTCCCTTTGGGATCCTCCTCCGATCTAGCTGGCCAGGATTCAAACCAACTCTCCTGTCTCCATCTCCTGGGGAGCCCCAGGGTTCCGCGATGCCTCCAGGGAGGCAGATGGTCGGCGGATACTCCCTACAGCGATGACCCGCAGACCTGGCCCCTGTCCCAGCGACCCTGACTTTCTCTCCCTCCCGCCCTCAACCCCGCCCCACTCCGGCCCTACTCCTCTATTCCAGGTCCAACCCTTTCCCTTTCCTGCCCCCAAGGGACCTAATCCCGCCTCCTCCCCTTGGCTCTGGACCTTGATCACACAGCAGTCCCCTTTCCTCTGGTCCCGCACCCAACCCAAGTTCTCGGACCCCTTTAGTGCTCTGGGCTAGCCCTGCACTAACCGCGGCCCCTGCGGCACCAGATCGCCCCCTGCGCCCGGGGCCGCGCCTCTCCCGAGGCCCCGCCCCTCCGGCCACGCCCCCGTCTGGCCACGCCCCTTCGCGCTTCCCCCGCGCGCTCCGCAGGCCTCGCACTCCCACTCCCCGGGGCTCGGCGGCCTCTCGGGACCTGCGCCCCGTCCAGGCCCCGCCCCCAGCGCCCCCCGGCCCCGCCCCGCAGGCCCCGCCCCGCAGGCCTCTACCTTTGACGTCTTCCCCGGGGAGGTGGCGGGGGTCGGCGGCCGAGTGCCGGCGGGACTCCGGGTCCGCGGCTCGGGCGGGCGCCGCGGGGGGCAGCGAGGTGACAGTGAACCTGCGGCTCATGGCGCGGAAGGGGCCGGGCGGCGCGGAGCGGCCCGGATCGCACAAGTGGCCGCAGCCGGCCTCCAGGACAGAGCAGAGGCGCTTCCCCGCGCCCGCCGCCCCCCGCCCCCCGCCCGCCGCGCGCCGCTCCGGGTCCTAGTGCCCGCTGCGCCGGGCTCCCCGAGTCTGGCCACTTCGCTCGGAGGCCCTGGGCTCTCGATTCCACCCGGCTGAGAGTCATCCCTCAAGGAGGGCCCCGGTGTGTGACCCTTGGAGCCCGGGCCTAAACCAACGGAGTACACTCATTCACCGAGCACATGTTAATGGCGCTCCTGTGTTTCAGACCGTGGTGCAGGGCTAGGCCCCTGGGGACACACTGGAGAATGAGAGGGACTGGCTTCTGGTCCTCCTGGGGCTTATTTTCTAATGAGGAGACAGGGGAGAAAGAGTATAAGTAAACAGACATACATAAGATCACTTGAGACTGTGGTATATGTTAAGGAAAAAAGAGGGCCATGGGAAGTGGGCAGAACAACTTTGAGGGGTGGCCTGAGAAGGCTTCCCAGACAATTGATATTTGAGAAGAGCCAGCTTTTCAAAGATTTGGGGGAAGAATTCTCTGGCGGAAGAAATAGCAAATGCAAAGGCCCTGGGGTGGAAGGAACCTGGACTGTTGCAGAAGCAGCAAGATGCCAATGTGTCTAAAATAGAGTGAACGCAGAAGAGAAGGATGACAGATGAAGAAGAGAGGAAAGCAGTTCAAATGGTCTTTTGAAGTCTCTGGGGAGGAGTCTGGATTCTTTCTAATCCACAAAGGAAACCATTGAAGGGTTCTGAACAGAGGAATGCTGTGATCTGATTTATACTGTAATGGATCACTCTGGCTGTGAGTGAACACTCTGCTAAAGAAGGGCAGGCATGGAAGCTGGGAATCTAATTAGGAGTCTCCTGCAGACCCCACCCCCACCCCAGGTGGGAAGTGATGGTGACCAGGCTAAAGTGGTGGCCATCATCTGCTTTCAGGTAAGTTATGGAAGAGGAACCAGCAGGACCTGCTGATGGTGGGGCCTGGTGGATGATGGTAGGAGTCCAAGAGGAACTCTGTTTGGTCACTCCATGCATATATCCTAGGTATACACACCCAAGAAATGGCTGCCCATGGGTACCAAAAGACATTTCCAAGAATCTTCATACGACATTACTCATAACTCACTGGAACCCACCCAAGTGTCTATCAGTAATAAAATACATAAATTGTAGTACATTCACAGAATGGAACACTACACAATACTAAAGAATAAACAAGGTACAATTTACAGAATAGTATGGATGAGTCTCACAAATATAACATTGAGCAAAAGAATCCAGACACAAAGAAGTACATCCCTTATAACATTTAAGTAAAGTTTAAGATATGGTCAGAGTCTACCTAAGCTGTTAGAAGCCATGATAGTGGTAACTTTTACAGAGAAGAATTGGTTGCAAGGGAGGCTGAGGGGGCTTCTGGGGTGATGACCGTGTTTTGTTTCTGGTTCTAGGTGCTGGTCGCCTTCAGTTTGTGAAGATGTATTGAAACGTACACTTGTAATAAGTGCACTTGTCCTACATTTATTAAAGCAAAATTCTTGTCCTGGGTCCATGTTGCCCATCAGGGGATATTTAACAATGTTTGGAAAAATATTCAGTTGTCACAGCAGGAGGAGGGCAGTACTGATACCTTAGATTTGCACCAAATCTGCTGGCTCATGAATCGAAGGTCCACCATCACCTCACTGTACCTTGTCCATACAATGGGGCCTGTCATAGGAGAAGGGCTGACACTGAATGGGCCTAGCATCTGGCCATGGATCATGCTCCTTCTCATAGGAAGACACCAGACATCCTATCATGGTGGAATGGCTCCCACGGCAAAGAATTGTACAGCCTGAAGAGTCAGTCATGCTGAGGTCGAGATTCCCCATACTAGAATCAGAAGCTTAGATAACTTGCTCCTAGGTTTTAGGATGATCAGGTTTCGGGCTTGATTGCGGGTAGATGAGATTGCCTTTGATTAATGTAGTCATGACTGGAGGAGGAGCAGTTTTGGAAGATGGCGCCCAAGAGTAGGGTTTGACCTGATTGGTTGAAATGCCTGGTAAGTCAACAAGGAGTGGGCAGTTGAGCATATGCCTCTGGAGCTCAGGGGAGAGGTTAAGACTGGGGATATAAATTGTGGAGTCTTTAGCAGAGAGTTGCTATTTAAAGCTCTGACTAGAGCACAGGGAATAAGTGAGCACAGAAGAGAGAAGTCCAGCATTGAGCGCAAGGGCGCCATCACTCCAAGGTTGCCAAGTGGAGGATCCAGCCAGTGAGTGGGAGGAGAACCAGGACCAAGGGAAGAAGGAGTTTCAGGAGGGAGGGCAGGTCAACCCCACCACGTGCGTGATGCACTGGCAGCTGGAGCCCGTGGTGGCTTAGTGGGGCTGACAGGAGGCGGGATTAGTGAGGAGGATGGGAACTGAGAAGGGGAGCTGGGGGAATAGAGACATATGGGGGGAGTCTTCCTGTGATGAGGATGAAAGCAGAGAAACGGAATCGTGTCTAGAGGCAGAGGGAGGTGAGAGGGATTTTAAAGGTGGGTCACTCCTGGGCGAGAAACAGAGGACTTTGGAGAGTGGGTTCCCCCAGAAGAAACCTGGGGGCAGTTCTCTGAACTCCTCTTTAAATTCCCACTTAGGCTTCCGGTCCAGGAGATGATCTGATCTAATGAAACCCAGCACCTCCACTCACCCACCCCACTCTTCAGTTGAGGTCCCCCACTGTCCTGTGAGGTCAAACCCACACACCTCAGCTTGGCATCTGGGTCTTCTCTCAGCTGGCCCTCGCCCCTTCTCCTATCTCAACCATTCCAGAATCCTTTTTGTCCTCTCCTATCCACATGCCACCACTGCACCGTTGAGTTCATCAACCCCGCCTGCTTTTCCTCTTCTCCCACTGTTTGCACCAAGAGCGCACATTCCAATGCCACTGTCACTGCTCACTAGCTGTGAGGCCTGGGGTGAATTGGGTCACTTGGCCTTAGCTTCTCATATGTAAAACAGGGGGCTGGTGATGACTGTAATAGTTCCTGGAAGGCGACAGTAGTACCTGTCTCACGGGATGGTTTTTAACTCACACAGACTTGGAACAGGGCCTGGCACATGATGATGTACAAGAGGTAGCTACTGTCATGTTTGTGTGCATATTTTACTTACTCACTGCCTCATCCCAGGCTCCTAGGCTGTTGCCATATGAAAAACGCTGCGAGCACCATCCGAGTATCTGTTGTTGCATGCACACGTGTGTGAGGGGCACAGAACAGTTCACAGTTCTTAGCAGATTCCCTCTATGAAGATGGGCCCGTTGGCACAGGAAGATGCCCTTGTTCATCCTCCCCAACCAGTTCCAAGTGAGAGGGCATCCTGGCTGGGAAATGTTCTCCTACTTCAACCGCGATGCACAGAATCTCTCTCTCTCTCTCTCTCTCTCTCTCTCTCTCTCACACACACACACACACACACACACACACACACACACAAGGATGACGGGCTCTGCACCTTCCCAGCATAATCCCACCCCACCAGCCACAGAGTCTGCCTCTGAGAATGAAGCGTGGGTCTATGTGCTAAGCTCTGAGGACATGGTCATTCCCGCTAAGGTCTGAGGACCACTGGGAGGTCCTTGAGAGAAGGATTAGACCAATTCATTCCTCTGTCTCCAGTGCCCAGCACAGAGCCTCCTTCCACGAAGAGGCTCCATAAATGTTTGGTGGATGAATAAATAGGTCATTTCCTCAGCTGTAAAACAGAAGCAACCACAAACATTTCTAAGAGGAAGGACTGGATACGTTAATATTTATGAGAATCCCAGAACCCTGCCTGGCACCTAGTAAGCACTCTATCAGTGAAATATATACATCCGTCCATATGACGGAGGAGAATCCAAGATAAAAAAAATGAACATGATAAAAATTACTGAGTACCTACTGTGTGCCAAGACTGTTAGAGGTCTCAATTCTTTGGATGCTTATACTCTAGTGGGGCAAGACAGAGGACTAATAAGCAAATATGAAAACACCCGTAAAATGCGAACATACATAAAGGAAAGCTGCTCCTAGAGGTTAGAGAATCCAAGTTTATTAGAAACATTCGGACAAAAAAGAAAGCTGTGAAGAGAGGGCCCAGCCCACCCCCACTCCTCTCTGTGTTCTAGAAGACTTCACCAGTTTGTATCCTGCAAACTGGCCTCTTTCCCGTGGGGAGGTCCCGTGGGGACCTGCACTGCGCTGCTGGAGCCGGAAGGGAGCCCTAGTCCTCAGGGCACTGCAGGAGGTCATAGGTCACGTAGCCCACTTGGTCCACCTGGTTCACCTCCTTCTTGGAACTCACTCGCCAGAAGAAGCGGTCCTGACAGAAGTAGGCTTTCTCTGCAGGGGAGAGTCAGGCATGAGAGGGGTGACTCCCACCCCACTCCCACAGACATCTGCAGACACAGGAGCAAGAGCTTTACAATCATCCCTCCTGGCTTTCTAGATTTTTCCAAGATTTTTACATGACACTTCCATCTCCACCACCTGCCTGTGAGATGCTGGAAGGCACTGGCACACAGTAGGTGCTCCCTACACATTTTGTGAATGAACTAGAAAATAAATGAATGGATGGCCTATCTTAATACTCAAAGCAATTCACTCAATATTATTCATTGAGCAAATTCATGTATTCATTCAAAAAATTTTTACTGGAGCTGGGGGTGTGGCTCAGAGGTATACAACTTGACTAGCATGAACAAGACCCTAGCACTGCAAAAAAAAAAAAATTACTGACTCTAATTTTCTTAAAAAATATGAATATGCTTAAAATTATTGAGTACCTACTATGTGCCAAGACTATTGGATGTATTAGAGATATAGCAAAAAACAAAACCAAAAAAATACATATGTATAGGCATGATCTGAATTCTTTTGGTGCTTATACTCTAGTGGCGTAAGTCAGAGGACTAATAAAGAAATATGAAGACAAATGAAATTGGTTCTGACAATGTAGAAAGCTATGGAGGAAATACAAACTCCTGGGCTGGGATTGTGGCTCAGCGGTAGAGTGCTTGCCTAGCACAGGCGGGACCCAGGTTCGATCCTCAGCACCACATAAAAATAAAGGCATTGTGTTGTGTCCATCTACACCAAAAAAATAAATATTAAAAAAAAAAGAAATATAAACTCCTAAGTGAAAAGATAACGAGAGTTCTCTGAGATGGCCTTAACACTGAGATCTGAAGGATGAGAGAGAGGCAGCCTGGTGACAATGTAGGGTTCCAGACAGAGGGAACAGAAGGCACAAAGGCCCTAAGACAGGAATGACCTTGATCTGTTTAAAGAGCAGCGGGCGGAGGTGGAGTACAGGGAATCACAGGAGCAGCAGAGAGGATGGGAACACAGAGGCTTGGAGGGGCAGGGGTCAGATCGTGTAAGTTTCCTTGACCTTGGAATAGGCTGGGGGTCATGCCTGGACCATTCCCCTCCCTACTCTCAGGGAATACACCAAAGGTTATTGGAAACCAATATGGCTTGGATTAAAGTGTTTGTAAAGGAGATAGTAAAAAAAAAAATGCTAGATTCAAAAATGATTTTGTCTGTAAGGGAACAGATCTTGTCAACTGATGGCATAAGAGAAGAAGAAGAGGAGGAGGAGGAGGAGGAGGAGGAGGAGGAGGAGGAGGAGGAGGAAGGAGGAGAAGGAGGAGGAGGAGGAGGAAGGAGGAGGAGGAGGAGGAGAAGGGAGGAGGAGGAGGAGGAGGAAGGAGGAGGAGAAAGAAGAAAGAAGAAAGAAGAAGAAAGTGCAGTAACTCTAGCTCTACTCGTCCCCAACTCACAGATGGGAACGCAGAGGCTCCAAGAGCGGCAGTGGCTTGCCCAGAGACGCCCATCTAGGAGCTGCCTTTTCTCTCACTGTATCCCAGTGGCTGCATAGCTCTTGCATAATTTGGCACCTGAGAGTTGCTGTGTGACAAGGGAACATGCCCCCTTGCAAACCTTACATCCTGTGCTAAAGGGGAAACAGCTTCCTGTTGGGGACGCGGTTATTCTGGGTCCTGGTCCTGACTCTGCTGCTGACTCCCTGTAAGACTTGGGGACGTCTCTGCCTCTACAGAGAGTTAGTCGGTCAGTGCTGGGGCACTTCCCCAATCTCCAGGGACCCTTTTCTTTCTGGTTGAGAATTTGTCCAGTCGCCATCGCAGTGGGGCGAGTGGGGGTGGTGTCTCCTAAAGGGACCCTCTCTGGCTCGCACCGCAGCCTCACCTCGGTATTGAAAGATGTCGTGCGTGTTCAAGGGCACCCCGGGGAACATCTGATCCACCGGAGTGGGGCTCCGGGAATCCACTCTCTGCGTCTTCACGTCGAACCTGCAGCGGGGGGGGGGGGGGGGGGGCGCGAAGGGACGGTGCTGAGCCCGCGGGCGGGCGACGGCGCCCGGGCTCCCCCTGCCGGCGGCCGCGTGGCTCTCACCTCCAGAAGAGATGCCTGCTGAACAGCAGCGCCTTGCCCCCGCCGCGCGGGAGGACCCCGGTGACTTGGGTCACCTCAGAGCCCAGACCCAGCTTGTCCAGACGCCGCGGGCCCAGCACCGACGCTCCCGTGTACACCCACACTTGGCGCCCTGCAGGGGAGAAGGGTCACGTCGGACTGGGCAGGCGGGGCAGGGACGGACGTCCTCCTTGAATGTCCGAGGGGAGAAGCCGGCCAGGCCTTTCCTAGCCCGGCGTGCCCGGAGTCTCGGTAGCCAAGAGGCCCAACAGCTGGGTACCAGTGTGCAAGGGGTGGCGAGCCGCCGGACCCAAATGCCACCCCAGAAAATATGACAATTTGCGGGTACCAGAAGGGGGAGCCCTTTTCCAATCGTGTAATTTTTTATTTAATTAAATTAATTTATTTATTTAGGTGCTAGGAATTAAACTCAAGGGAGCTGTAACTCTGAGCTACATCTCCAGCCTTTTCTTATTTTTTTTTATTTTTAATTTGAGACAGAGTCTCACTAAATTGCTGAGGGCCTCGCTAAATTGCTGAGACTGGCCTGGAACTAGGCCTCCTCCTGCCTCAGCCTCCCCGAGTTGCTGGGATCACAGGGTGCACCTTGGCACCTGGCACTGATGTAGGCTTCACCGGTCACAGTGGGTCTCTTGATCCTCCCCGCCTGGCGCGGGATGAGAGGTGGCGGAGCCAGAGAGCAGAAAACTAACCCGAGAAGAAGAAAATCTTCTTGGAGAGTGGCTCCTCGAAGGCAGAGTCCAGTCGGGCGGGCAACGCGGGCCACGTGTCGGCGATGAGGAAGGGGCCCTGCAGCCGGGGCCCTCTGCCCTCAGAGAATCGCCAATACCGTCTGAGGACGTGAAAAGGGCAGGACAGGGCGCTGAGCACGGAGCCTGGGGCCGGCGGGCGGAGGAGGCGGTCCCTCATCTGCACGTCTGTCACCCCCACCTCCCTGGGTCATCCGCACACCGCCGCCCGCTCACCCGTCCCGGAAGACGTGCAGAGAGTTCCCGATCTCCGCAATGGCGTCGAAAACGTCCACATTGCAGGGACTGTCCACCGGATCCAAAGTCACTGGGGCCTCAGAAGGACCAGCCGTGGGAGGACCTGTAGGGCCAGCTGAAGGGGGGCCTGTAGGGCCAGCTGTGGGGAGCTCTGAGGGGCGGGCGGTGGGGGGTGCGGTGGGGCAGACCGTCGGGGGAGCGGTGGGCTTCGGCTCAGGTGTGGTGGTGGACGGAGGTCTTGGGTCAGGTTCAGGCCGAGAACCTAAAGAGAGACCCTGACTGAGACTCCCCTGCACTCCCGCAGCCCAGCGGAGCCCCGCGCAGGCGCAGCTCTCCTCGCTAGCCTGAGCCGGCTTTCCCCCAGCAGCCGGCAGGCGCTCCCCACGCCCTCGGCTTTCATTCAAGTCATACTTTTCCTGGCCTGGGCCCTGTGCACAGAGGACAGAGGGCTCACCATCCCAAACAGTGCTGAGGGCTTTAGAAACTCACAGGTTAGCCTTTGATCTTAAAAAAAACCAAAAAAAAAAAAACAAAAAACTATGACTTAGATTCTTTTATACCCTCACCTGTTTTTGCTCCTTTCTGTGTGTGTGTGTGTGTGTGTGTGTGTGTGTGTGTGTGTGTAGTGCTGGGAACTGAACCCAGGTCTTTGCACATGACACTCAGCACTGAGCTATACCCCAACCCTCCATATCCCCAATTTTTTAATGAGGAACTAACACTAGATCACGACAATGAAAATATCAAACACACGATGCTTCCTATATGCCACACATCATTCTAACTCATTAAATTTCATGACAGCCCTTTGAGGCAAGTACTAAAATTAACACTTTACAGACAGGAAACTGAGGGGTGAACTGATATACCCAAGGTCACCTGGCTATGAAGTGGCTTGTCTGGCTTTGGAACCATATCTACCTCTCCCTAGAGTGTGGGTTCCTTAGCACCATCTCCAAGCATTGACCAGGCAGCGACTGCTCCCAGGCCCCACCCCAACGGATGCTGAGGTCCTCCCCCTCTGGCATTCCCTGGTCCTGTGGCTGAGCTACCCCATTTCCTCTGCTGCGTCCACCCCTGTCCCGCAGCCTCACCATAGAGATGCTGGATACCCTTCACGTCATCCTCGTGCAGCGGGGAGCCCTCCAGGAACCGATACATGGGGTACATGAGCGCCTCTGGCACGGAAGAGTGATCCAGACCCAGCGCATGACCGAACTCGTGCGCCGCCACAAGGAACAGGCTGTATCCTGGAGGGAAGGAACCTGAGATGTAGCTCCGGGCAGAGCCCCCAGCACTGGCCACCCGACCTCCACTATCGCCCAGGCCACAGCCCCCAGCCTGGAAGCCCCTGAACCATCCCACTCACCTTGGTCTGGGCAGAAGCCCCACTTCTTGTCATTGTCAAAGTTGGAAGTGGTGGCACACCAGAGGCGCCCATCATTGCGGCCATCGCTGGTACAGGTGGAGTACTCCTTGCCCAGGAAGATAAAGGGGAAGATGCACAGCTCCCCGGCAGAGTTGCCCCCAATCACAGTTGCGTCAGCTGGAGAGACCCAGAGTGTTGGTGAGCCAGGGGAGGGGGTCCAATAAAGTGCCAGAGGGGGGCCAAGCAAGGAGCTAGAGGATCTTGGTGGCCTATTTCTAAAGCCTATGGGCGCTATGGAGCACAGCAGAGACCGGCGTCCCCAATGGTCAGGGCCTAGGTCACCAAACCAAGGAAGAGGCCTCAGGCTGAGCAAGGAAAGTCCAAGCCCTGGACTTTTGGCTGGGCAACTGGAAGTTAGGGCGAGGGGACATAGTCATGGTGTGTGGATGAGGAAGGAGTAGAGACAGAATAATGAGTGAAGGAGCCACATTTGAGGAACCGATGCAGGATGGCAGAGGAAGGCTGAATCAGGTAGGCAGATAGGTACCTCGAGTTGGGCAGAAGCCATATAGCTTGTCCTGGTCATAGTTGTCAGTAGTGGCACACCAGCGGTAGCCATCAGAGCGACCTTGGGTGGTGCAGGCAGAGTAGGAATTGCCCTCAAAGATGAATGGAAACACGCAGGGTTTGCCATCTGCATTGCCATGCTGAGTGTAGAGTTCTGGGGAGGTGAGAACCATTTACCTTCTGTGCAACACAGCAAATGCTTTGACCCACCGACCACTTGCAGTCCAACCCTCCTCCCTTCAGTTCAGGAAATTGGGCCCAGAGAGCAGGAGAATGACTTGCAGGCCACACAGCACTGGTGGCAAAGATGGGATTAGAATCTAAGATTCTGGACCTTCAAGGGTAGTGACACCCACATCCCTCGCCTGACCCCTCACTCACTCTCACTGGGGCAGAAGCCGAACTTGCGGTCCGTGTCATAGTTGGCGGTCGTGCTGCACCAAGGAGCGCCGTCGGTGCGGCCGTCTGTGGTGCAGGCGGAGTAGGAGCGGCCCTCAAAGGTGAAGGGGAAGTGACAGGGGGCTCCATTTGCGTTTCCAAAGTGGGTAGGAACCACTGCGGGAAGAGGACTTGAGTCAGGAAGGCTGCTTATGGGCCTGGGAGAAGGGAATGGAGGAGGCGTGTAGGGACACCGGGGCGGCTCCAGATCTCACCGACGCCCTTGCCCAGCGACCACAACTCTTCATCATCGAAGTGGGCATCTCCCTGAATACCGGGGCCAGGAGGAAAGGCGTGTGCCAGAAGCCCGTCCTTCCCGTCGAAGGGATACCCGTCTCCGTGCTCTAAAGACCGCAGAAGGAACCGGAGTCAGCCAAGTATCGCTGGGCAGGTTGTGCGCTGTGCAAGGGCGCGGGACCCAGCGCGGCCCGGAAACCTCCCCGCGCACCGCTTTCCAAGCCTGGCGCGCGCTCTGCACTCCCGCAGGCGGGGGCGCCCTGCGCGCAAGTGGCGGTCAAAGCCACCAGGAAAGCGGGTCCACCGCGGCTCTGCTCTCCTTGGCCCTCCCTCCCATGCCTGGTCCGGGAGTCCTGATTTGCCCCTTCTCACCAGCGACACCAAACTGGATGACGATGTCTGCTTCCCGGCCATACACGCGAGTGAAGGTGAGCGGCGTCACTGCGCTCCACACGGCGAAGGCACGGGCAAAGGCATCGTCGATCACGTCGCGCGGCAAATCTTCTGAGTAGTTTTGGATCCTGTAGGGGAAGGTGGGAGGAAAGAGGTCAGAAGTGAGAGGCTGGAGCAGGACAGCAGCGACACCCCACGTTTCAGAGTCTTCAACGTATGCCTCGTTCCCCGAGGGCATCCCCCTCAGATATCCCCCACCCGGCCGTTTGGGTCCCCACAATGGACCTGACAGAAGTTCCACTCAGAAAGGGAAACTGAGGCTCAGAGTTGGAGCTTTTTGCTCCAGGCCCTACAAGTAGTGGATCCAGGACCTAAGACAGGATGTGATCACCCCAGTACAAACCCGGATCCCGACCCCACCCTGGTCACCCACTCTGACCCCAACCGCTCACCAGTATGTGATGTTGTGGTGGTGCCACTTGAGATCACCCTCAAATGTTTGAAATTTGCCCAGATCTGGGACACCGCAGCGTGGGGTTCGCATGGCCTTCAGGGTGGCGCTGTCCAGCTGACCAGTCTGGGGCAGGGACAGCCGCTTCTGCAGAAGCAGCAGTGCTGGGCGCAGGGACAGTGCATCCATGTGCATCTCAGCCACACGAGTGTAACCGTAGCGGAACAGGTATTCCTGAGGATGGAGAGCAGAGACATCCCAGAGCCCAGCCCCTTTCTCTGCTCTTCTGGCCCAGGACTTGTCTCTCGGGTGCTCAAGGGTGATCAGTAAGGCATTATATCCAGGACACTAGTGCTGCCCATTCAAGAATCCACCTCCTGCAGACACCCTCAGCTCCTTCCCACCCCTGGGCACTGCTCTCCCTAGGACCCCTGGGGCTTACCCTTGTTCACTCCCAATTCTTGACCACTCCAGAATCCTCCAGTGTCCCATCCCCCACACCATCTTCCATTGCCCACCAGCAACCCCCATTTTCTGTTATCTGCTCTGAACATCGCAGACCCCAGTGCCTCACCCCAGACACCTCTGTTCCCCATCATCCCAAGACGTCCCTGAACATCTCTGAGGCCCCATGCCCCCTTTGGTCCACTGCATACCTTCCTGGCCAGCCCTCCCCCACTCTCCGTGGGGGTGTTTGCTTACCTGTGCCAGCTGCATATCAGTGAGATTGGTGGTTCTCAGGTCTCTGGGGAAGACCACAAAGGCGGGCTGGCGCTGTGCAGGTGCGGCAGAGCAACATCCCAGCACCAGGAGTGCCAGGACCAGGGGCTGCCGGGATCTCATGGTGAGGGTAGCCGTGTCTGGCTGCAGCTGTCCTAGCAGGGGCTTTAAAGAGTTGCCACTAACTGAATCAGTGACCCTGCCCCGCCCCTCCAGGCAAGTGCTGACTCAGGGTGTGTGTGTGTGTGGGTGTGTGTGTGTGTATGTGTGTCCGCTGAGCAGCCCCAGCTCTAGAAGGCAAAGAAAGGTCTTACACCACTCCTCCTGTCCCCCCCTGCCACAGCTCCACTGCAGAGTCAGGCAGGACCCCAGACCCGCAGGAAACCGCAGGCGCTCCGGGGAGGGGTTGGTTTTGCAAACTGCAGAGTTTGTGGGAAAGGGAGGGAGGGGGTGGACTCCCCCAGCCCTCAATCTAAAGGCCTCAAGTGGTCAGCCACAGAACCTCCTTCCCCAGGCTCCTTGTCCAGACTCCTTGAGATCCCCAGCCCACCTCTGTCCATCTGCTGCCTCCCCTCCTTGGATTTCAGTCCCACCTCTGCCATTTTCCAACCATGTGGCCTTGGCCAGAGTCCCATCTTGGCCAGAGTCCCATCTTAGCCCCTCCCCACACTCCGGGCTCTGTGCTCTCATCTCCTCCCTGAAAACCTGTCTGGACTTGGCTTCCTCTCCCATCTGGGGGCGGAAAGTCTGGGTTCTGGAGGCACGACCTGGGGGGATTTCTCCTGGGGAACCCCGGGTGCTCAGGATAGTAAAGGAAGCCTTTATGCTTCTGCAAACCAGCAGTGTTGGCTGTATTCTTCTTTCAGGGCCTCCGGCAAATGTCCTCACCACGCTGAATTTGTTTCCTCAGCGGTAAAAAATGGACTTTTGGTCCCTAAACTGATGTGCAGATAAATAAGATCAAATACATACAATGCTTAGTACCGAGTACATTTTAAGTCCCCAGTAGATGGTGGTGATTTTTAATTACAGAGGCCAAGACCAGGATTGTGACCGGGAATGAGAACACTAGGGTCTTTGGATCTGTGCCCACCCTGTGACCTGGGTAAGTGCCTTCCCACTTCTGGCTTTGGATTCTGACCGCCCTTTCCCTTGGCAGTCCTGCTCCATCCAGGGAAGGCTTCCGCACCAATAATCACTTCTCCAGTACCCAGAAGCCTCCCTCCCTCCCTTCCAGCCAGCCAGCCAATGTGGGGCAGGGCCTATATTTTTTGCCTTCTCCAAGGCCTTATTTGGGAAAAACAACAATAACAATTCAAACGGGCTAACCAAGCAGGCGTGGGTGGTATGATGCCAGCGACTTGGGGAGCTGAGGCAGAAAGATAGCAAGTTTGAGGTCAGCTTGGGCAATTTAGCAAGACCCTTCTCAAAATAAAAAATAAAAAGGGCTGGGGTGTAGCTCAGTGGTAGAGTGCCCCTAGGTTCAATTCTCAGTACCAATCTATTCATTAATTCATAAAAGTGTCTAGTAGCCAGGTGTGGGGGCACACACCTATAATCTTAGCCACTCAGGAGGCTGAGGCAAATTCAAGCCCAGCCTTGGCAACCTATTGAGACCCCGTCTCCCAATAAAAAAATTTAAAAATGGCTGGGGGTATACTCAGTGGCAGAGCCCCTCTGGGTTCGGTCTCTAGTACCACAAATACATTACCTAGCAGGTGTCAGGCATTTTACATACACCTCATAAATGAGGTTGTGAGACAGGAAAACAGAACCTCTGAAGTTTCCCATTTAATGAGAATTTGCTTTGGAGTTATGCAGTCCTGGACTTCAGCGCCAGCTCTGCTACTTTCCAGCTCTGTGATCTTGGGCAAGTCACTTGACCTCCACGTCATATCAATGCATTCTTTGAGGCTGACTGTGTTGAGCACAGTGGTAAGCTCTCTGCGGGCTTCTCTGTTCATTCCCACCGTCCATGAGGTAGGTTTGATGAGCAACCTCTCCTATTCAGAGGAGGGAACTGAGGCTCGGACAGTTAAGGAACTTGCTTGTGGCCACACAGCAAGTTAATACCCAGAGTCAGGACTCAAGCCATGGGCCGCCTCCTTCAGAGGCTTTCCATCTTTAGTAGGAGTAGTAGGGATTGAACCCCCAGAGGTATCTCGCCACTGAACCACATTCCCAGATCCTTGTTTTTCCTTTCTTTTCCTTGGTACTAGGGATTGAACTCAGAGTCACTTGATCACTGAGCCACTTCCCCAGCCCTATTTTGTATTTTATTTAGGGACAGAGTTTCAATGAATTGCTCAGCACCTTGCTCTTGCTGAGGCTGGCTTTGAACTTGCTTCCTCAGCCTCCTAAGCCATTGGGATTATAGGCATGCACCACATGCCCAGCCCCAGCCCCATCCCCTTAAAAAAAAGTTTGTTTTTTCTTTTCCAATTCTGAGATGGGGTCTTGTCTTGTTAAGCTGCTTAAGGCCTCACTGAATTGCTGAGGCTGATCTTGAACTTGTGGACCCTCCTGCCTCGGCCTCAGTTGCTGGGATCACAGACATAGACCACTGCACTTGGCTCGTGTTTATTATCATTTACAGGGAACTGAGATGACCAGAATGCAGACAGGGACAAAGGGTGGACTAGTGGGGTGCCTTCAGCCTGGACCCTTCTCCTTTGATAATCTGCTGCCCATTGAAGACAACAGAGGGGCCTCCAGCATCTGAGAGATCCGAAGACGGAGGACCCAGGAGAACTATAGTTTTAACTTGGGGGTATGAAGTCAAAGACCAGCATGATTTTTGGAGATGGAAACACAGTGAAAGATCCTCCAATGTGAAGGGTCTTCCCCTGGGTAGCAGGCATAGGCTTTAGAAGAAGTCATGAGCTACAGCCAATTTGCCATCGATTGCACAAAATAAGTCCTATGTATGCATGCATGCCATATTTCTCAAACTTGGCTCTCTTGATGTTTGGGGCTGGATCATTCTGCTTTGAGGGGCTGCCCTGTGCGCTGTAGGACGTGGACCAGCATCCTCAGCCCCTCTTCCTACTAGATGCCAGTAGCACCTCCCCCTGCCAGTTGTGACAACCAGAAATGTTGCCAAACATTGCCAAATGTCCCCTGGGTAAGAGGGAGGGGCTGAACCACTGGTATAAATTGATTTTTGAAATAAAGAATCCAAAAATTTTCATTAGATACTCAAACTATTGGTGATGACCCTCAAACCCTTAAATACTATTCACACGATAAACACTTGTTGAGTTTTATGGGCCAGACATTGTTCTAAAAATTGGGACTACAGTAGTGACCAAGCTCGCCTCGGTCCCTTACTTATGGAGATGAGAGTCCAGTGGAGGAGAATTCGAATGAGTAACTATCAGAGAGACAAGCATCCTAAAGGGTTGTGACTTTATCTACTCCAATTACCTGTGTAGATGAGGAAACTGAGGGCCAAGTGGTTGCAGAGCAAGCAGGGGACAGTATGTAGGACAGTAAGGAGCAGAGGGCAAGAGCCCACACTGCAGAGCTGCGTTGCCTAAATCCAAACCTCAGCTCTCCCACTAACATGCCGCATCACCTGAGCGACTGGCAGAACTTAGCAGTGCCCCTCAGTCCCCATCTGTTAAGGGGGTAATAATAGTACTGCCCTCATGGGTCTGCCGTAAGGATCAAGGGTTAACACTTACAAAGTGCCTGGCACGGGGTACTAAGTGCCTGCTGCCGCTCTGATTGTGACTGCCTTCAGGACAGTCACAACTGGGCAGCAAGGGCAGAGTCCAGCCAGGACCCCAGAGCTTGATTCCTGGAGTTCGTCCAAGCAGGAGCCCGCTTCTCCTCATCCCCCAACTTCCTCCTTACCCCCCCCCCGCCTCCCAGTTCCCCAGCCCCCATCAAGGGGAACTTGGGGGAAGCTTGGCTTTCAACACAGCAATGGCAGGAAGTGGTTCTGGTTACCACATCCCCTTCCCCACTTCCCCAGTCCCTCCTTCCAGAACCACAACAGAGTTTAGCCAAGGCCCCAGGAGAGGAGGCAGAGAGCAGGATGCACCCCTGAGCGGCCCCCAACTATCCTGACCCCCTGTCCGGACTCCTAAGTTGCACTTTAAACCCCTCCCTCAGGTGGAGGCCCCATCAGGATGGGGAGGGGGCTGATCCTGGATCCCTGAGTCACCAGCTGGATGACACAGCGCTGCAGACAGCTATTAATAACTCAAGGCCCCCAGACTGGGCTCAGCCAGGGGATGAGGCATCTCTCCTCCTGCCTGGGATGGGGAACTCCAAGCCTGTCTCTCCTAAGCCTGACAGAGAAGGGGGGCTATGCCCCACAGGCCTTGGCAGGATGTAGGGGAGACACTCCCCCTGTCTGGGATGAAACATAAAGGTGTGTATCTACAGGCTTTGCTCCAGGGGAAAGCATCACTCAATACCTGCCTCCCCATAGCCACAGTCACACCTACCCCCTCTAGCCCCAGGGTTTGGCCATTCCCAGGCTGACTCTTAGAGTCCCTACTGATACCGAGTCATGCTCCTACTTACCTGTGAGCACCTTCAGTAGAGAAGTCAGAGCACAGACTTAAAAATCAGACTCCTGGGGTTCAAATTCTGGCTCCTGCCATTAACTGGCTGTGTGACCTTAGGCAAGTCACTTTGCCTCACTCTGCCTCCATTTCCTCATCTGTAAAGTCGGGGTGAAGCATGTGCACAGTATATGCACACACACATGGCCCTGGGTTCATTCCCTAGCACCAAAAATAATAAATCAAATGAGGGAAACAGTCCTCACTTGAAAGGATTGGAATGGGGATTAAATGAGATTATGCATTACAGGTTTTTAGCACACTCCCAAGCACAGAATAGGTATGCATGGAAGAAAAAAGCAAACCGCACGTGAGCTTCGAGCTTCGCGATTCTTTAGCCTAGGATGCTCGCTTTGACTTCACAAATTAGCATTCAGGCTTCCACCTTACTGGTGAGGAGACCGAGGCTCAGGGACTTGCTGAAGTGCACACACCTAGCAAGGGACAAACTTGGGAGTCAACCCAGATCTGACAACAGCCTCCTGATCCTCCCACCACAGATTCTGTGTATATCCTTAGCTATCTCAGTCTGCGGTAATTCTAAATCAATGGATCTGGCTGACACGTGACAGATTCTTCCGGAGCTGTCATGTGCCCCATAACATCTGGTTTGCCCCTGTGGTAGATCCTCTCAAGGTCCTGTTTGAATCTGAACTTTTAGAACCCTTGGAATTCACAGAAGGCTGTGATCGTGAACCATTTTCCAGGTGATAGAGGCTCAGAGAAGTGCTGTAAGTTGCTCATTGTCACACAGCTGTGAGTGACAGAGCTCTGCCTAGGCCTTCTGACTCCAAATCCCGTGCTAAGATCAGGTCACTGGCTCTGGCAAGAAGGAAGTCAGTGGGGGAAGCCACGTGGGGCCAGGAGGGTGTCACTCAGAAGCCAGGCTGGGGGATTGGGCCTAGGAACCAACAGAGGGAACCCAGCATTGTCGGGGCTCAGAAGAAAAGAAAGAAAGGGGGGTAAAACAGGTGGGCGAACTAGAAGAGTCAGGTAGCGGAAGGGGCAGGGAACAGTCGGTGCAGTGGAGTCCCGTTAAGGCCAGAGGGTCTTGTCCCCGGGAGAGAGCTGAAGGGCCTGGGGGGAGGCAGAGGAGGCGCCACTGGATTGCCCACCAGCAGGTAGGAATATGTCTGGAGCCCCAGCCAAGCAGGTGCCACCCCAAAACCACATTTACATAGTTGATTTTGATATTTGGAAAAAAAATCTTCAATGTGACCAGAGTCCAAAATCAACGGCCAGGTGGACTTCCCCATAGGGTCATTGTTTCACTCTGGATGACACCTGGAGAAGGACACCATATTGCCAGTGACCACAGCCCCTAAAGGTCTAAATCTAGTCCTTTAGATTTATCCTCCCAACACCCAAGGCTGAACATTCAGGGTGGCTCGTCCCTGCTGGGGGAGTGAATGGGCAGAGCCTGGCAGAAGGTTCAGGAAGGTGGGTGCACACGGAGCGATGGGAACAGCTCACCCCTGTGACCAGCCCAAGGGACCGCCTGCTCTTGGCAGGGCACACTTCCCTGTGTTCCTTCAGCTGGGTGTTGTCCCATGTGGTCTCTGGACCCCAGCGGCAGCAGTACTTGGGAACCTGTGAAAATGCAGGTCTTGCTAATGTGATGGCTCAGGCTTCGGCTCAGGGAGGCTGAGGCTAGTTTGAGGCCAGCTTCAGCAACTTAGTGAGACCCTGTCTCAAAATTAAAAATAAAAAGTGGGGCTGGGATTGTGGCTCAGAGGTAGAGCACTCGCCTAGCACTGGCGGGACCCGGGTTCGATCCTCAGCACCACATAAAAATAAAGGCATTGTGTTGTGTCCATCTACACCAAGAAATAATATTTTGAAAAATAATAATAAAAAATTAATTAAAAGTGCTGGGGAGTTAACTCAGTGGTAAAGCACCTCTGGGTTCAATCCCCTGTACAAAAGAAAGAAAGGGGGAGGGAGGGAGGGGAAGGAAGGAAGGAAGGAAGGAAGGAAGGAAGGAAGGAAGGGAGGGAGGGAGGGAGGGAGGGAGGGAGAGAGAGAAGGAAAGAAAGAAAAGAAATGCAAATCTCCAGCTCCCACCCCAGAAGGATTGCATCGGAAGCTCTGGGGTGGCACCAGCAATCTTTCCAAGCCTGCCAAGTGACTCTGATGCGGGCTCACGTTGAGACCTCTGTTTGAAACCTCTCAGTTTCACTCCTACACTGAGAGAGAGGGTTTCTTAACCCATTGGTTACTCAATTTCCAGACGAGGAAACTGAGGCTCAGAGAGACAAAGTCACATAACAGTGAAAAATTCAGGGGGCCTTTCTGACTATAAAGCAGAGACACCTTACCACAACATTAGAACTGGAGTGACATTCTAATATTTAACACCCAGAACCTCAGGAGTCCTGACCACTCAGAACTGATGTGGTGCAGGGGTTCAGGGACAGGGCACAGGGCTAGAACACGGGGCACTCTAAAGTTCAAAGCAGCACCTATTGCAGATGAGTAGGGCAACAGTACTCTATTTTATAATGGCTGCTGCTGTACTCGAGTGTGCCAGATGCACGCTAGTGCTGACTATAGAAGCTTCGGAAGCCTACACTGGCTAGTGGGCCTGGAGCTCAATATAACCCCAAACAGGGGACAGGTATAGCAAGGGTCTTATGGGACACATTAACTGTTGAGCAAGCCTTCTCAGATTTGGCTGTACATTGGAATTACCTGGAATTTTTTTCTTTCTTTCTTTCTTTTCTTTTTTTCCCTTTTTTTTTTTTTTTTGCAGTGCTAAGGCTGGAACCGGGGACCATGCGGGTGAATGTACGAGGCGACGCTCTACTACTGAACTGCATTCCCAGCACCCAACCTGGGGTTCTCCCTTGTCTAGCTGGGCCTGGGTTTCTGACTACGTTGGTCTTGGGATTTTCTCAAGAAGCTTCACTGATTCTGACAGGGAGCCAGGGTTGAGAACACAGCTCTAGGGAGACCCCTGGAACGTGAAAGAGACTCCCCATTAGGAGCCTCTGGGGGCTGCAGTAATAGCTCAGTGGTCGAGCACTTGCCTGGCATGCATGAGGCACTGGGGTCTGATGCTCAGCACCACATAAAAATAGATAAATAAAACAAAGGTATTGTGTCCATCTACAACTAAAAAAGAGAGGTTTGTCTCAGTATTTGTCAAGGCTGGGGACTTTGGGGGGATAAAAAGAGATTCTCAATGGATTCTGATTCAGCCATCAGTGGGGTCCGGAAGAGGCTGTTAGCAAGATCCCTGGTTTAGAAACCCCAACAGCGACAGCTCCCAGAGAGGTTCAGAGATTCACACCCTCTCCCGCCCCACCCCCAGCAGAGCTGAAGCAGTTGAAAACATTTGGCCAGGAAGTATCCAGAACCAATTTCCACTGCTCTTCCTTCCCCTGTGCTGCAAAGACTTGCTTCAAAGAGCACGGTCCAAGGGCCCAGGACGCCCTCCGGGAGAGCCATCTCCGCGGCTGCTGCAGAGCCGGGCTGTGGCCGGCTGGGCCAGCTCTGTCTGTCGCTCTGCCCCTTCATCCTGGGACTCCCTCCTCGAGCTGCGATCTGCATACATTTGCATACTGAGTTCCAGCGCTCCCCCCACCCCTGGGGCAGGTTAGGACAAAATAAAAGGAATGTACTCCCACAGCCTGCTGAGATGGGTCCAGCCTGCACTTCCCACAGCCCGGGACTGGATACACCTGAAGCCGGGGCGGGATGAAGGGAGGGTGGCACAGGCCCTGCGTGGGGGCAGCAGGAGGGCGGGCAGAAGGGAGGCACTGAAACCTGCGCGGGGTGGGGGACAGGTCTGGAAGCTGCAGTTGTAGCCCAGCTCCGGCTGAGGGGCGAGCCCGACTTCTCCAGGGGAGAAAGACGGAAAGGCCGCAGAGGGTGTGGGACCTCCCCTCTCAGGGCTGTGGGTGGGATTCCTCACAGCCACCTAAAGCCTGCCGTGGAGACCACCAGCGCGGCTCTCCCAGCTCCAACTGGGGGTTCTCCGAGGACGCCAGTCAAGTGACACCTGGGGCTGTAAAGGTGCTGGGCTGTGGGTCTGGCAGACCTGGATTTGAATGGTGTGGCCCTAGGTCAATAATTGGCCCTCTCTAAGCCTCTGTTTCTTCATCTTTATAAAAGAGTAGTAAGCCAAGCCCGGTGGCGCACACCTGTAACCCCAGCAGCTTGGGAGGGAGTCTGAGGCAGGAGGATCACAAGTTCAAGGCCAGCCTGCAACTTAGAGACACCCTGACTCAAGATAAGAAATAAAAAGGGCTGTGGATGGAGCCTGGTGTTAGAGTGCTCCTGGGTTCAAAACCCAGCACTGAAATAAATAAGTAAAGTAATAGCTCATTACATGGTGAGGGGAGTCATAACTACATTTGGTTACTCAATAACTGAACATCCTCCCCAGGCCTCTCTGAGGCTGGGAGGGAATACGAACAGGTGCCCCGCGTGGTGGCACACGTCTGTAATCCCAGCAATTTGGTGGGGGAGTCTGAGGCGGGAGAGTTCAAAGCCAGCCTCAGCAACAGCGAGGCGCTAAGCAACTCAGTGAGACCCTGTCTCTAAATAAAATACAAAATAGGGCTGGGGACCTGGCTCAGGGGTTGAGTCCCCTGAGTTCAATCCCTTGTATATAAAAAAGAAAAAAAAAACTTCAATAGCTCTAAGCAGTGGCATGAGTCTGTATTCTCAGCTTCTTCAGAGGCTGAGGCAAGAGGGTGGCTTGGGCACAAGACTTTGAGACCAGCCTGGGCAACACAGCAAGACCCCAGCTCAACATCCAAGAAAAAGGAGAAGAAACAAAGCAAGCTTAATGGCTCCAAAACAATCATTTCTCGTGACTGTGCCCACTGTCCTACATGTCAGGGTTGAGTAGACCACAGCACACCCGTTCCTCTGCTCCCTGGGCGTCAATCGGTGGCCGGGGGTTGGCTGGGAGGTCCCTGGTTTCCATTCATATTCTGGGTGTGGTCATCACTTTCTATTTTCTCTAGTACATGATGCTTTGATATCTTGGGGCCTGGCAGACGGAGGGGAGGACTAGGGGTTAGAATGACCCAGGGTCGCTAGTTCCCAGAGAGAGCAACAACTTGCCTATGAACACCCCTTTGATACTCCAGCCTCCAGTCCTGAGCCCACGTCCTCCAGGCCTCCTTTTTTTTTTTTTTTTTTTTTGGTAATATTTATTTTTTAGTTGTAGTCGGGGCACAATGTCTTTATTTATTCATCTTTATGTGGTGCTGAGTGAGGACCAAAACCAGGGCCTCACATGCACGTGCTAGGCAAGCGCTCTGCCGCTGAGCCTCAACCCCAGCCCTCCAGGCCTTCCCAATCATCCAGGCCAGCAGCTGGGGATGTGGCTCAAGCGGTGGCGCCTCGCCTGGCATGCGTGCGGCCCGGGTTTGATCCTCAGCACCACATACCAACAAAGATGTTATGTCCGCCAAGAACTAAAAAATAAATATTAAAAATTCTCTGTCTTCCTCTCTTACTCTTAAAAAAAAAATCATCCAGGCCAGGTACTGGACAACTAGATCCACTACTATAATCAGAGCCCCGTGAAGTTAATCAAGTGTGCCAGTCCTAACCTGCCTTGCCCACCTGTTCCTTTCCACCAAAAGCACACTAAAGGCTCTGAGCCCTGTTGTCCTCTCCCATCTCTGCCTCCTGACTCACCTTGGTACCATGTGGCCCTGGGTGGTATGGCACCCCCTCCCACTTGAGAACTATGGGTAACAATCTGGCCAGGACAGTCTTCTTGAGCTATTGCCTAACCACACCTGAAGAAAACCAAAATCCCAGGTATATTTTCCAGCACTGGGGTCTGGCGGGACCAACGGGAAGGCCAGGCTCCCCTGGACCTCCGCGTGCTCTCAGGCTCTGTGTGAACTCTCAGACCAAGGCAGAAGCTGCCAGTTCCCTTAAAGTCTGGACCTGGAACTGGCACAGGGTCATTGCCACTGCATTTCATTGGCCAAAGCAGTCATAGGCACCAGGAGAAAAGTAGAGCCCAATTCTCTCTCTTTTTTTTTTTTAAGAGAGAGTGAGAGACAGAGAGAGAGAGAGAGAGAGAGAGAGAGAGAGAATTTTTTAAAAATTTTTTAATATTTATTTTTTAGTTTTTCGGTAGACACAACATCTTTATTTTATGTGGTGCTGAGGATCGAACCCAGGGCCCTGCGCATGCCAGGCAAGTGCGTTACCGCTTGAGCCACATCCCCAGCCCAAGAGAGAATTTTTTAATCTTTATTTTTCTGCGGGCACAACATCTTTGTTGGTATGTGGTGCTGAGGATCAAACCCGGGCCGCACGCATGCCAGGCGAGCGCGCTACCGCTTGAGCCACATCCCCAGCCCCTAGAGCCCAATTCTCTATGGGAAGAGTGTCCCGGACATGCAGCCATCTTACTCAGCCAGGGAGGAGCGGTGACCTTCCATTAGACATGTGTGGTCCTCTGGATGCGGACATGTGATGAGTTTTGGCTTTAGTATGCTCCCACCTAGAACCTTGAATCCCAGGAGACTCACAAGCAGGAGGTGGCACTGAGAGAGAGCCCAGCAGCCCTGGGAGTCCTCCCAGGCACCCTGCAGCATGTTCCCGACATGCTCGCTGTCGACCAGCCGGCCTGGATTCCAGCTCACTTTCCAAGTCTAGCCTGGAGCCTTCACATCACGGCTAGGAGACCCCAAAATCTCTTTAGTACATTACATTTTACTTAAGTTAGTTGGAACCAGTTTTGATTGCTGTACCCCAGGGCCCCAATTGACAACCCGGAAGGCCTGGCTGCATTGCTAGTCCCACCAGCCTCACCTCCTCCAGCCTCAGTGAGAGCACCTCCCAGAGGTCCTACAGGTACTTCCACTGCAGCCTGGCCCAAGTCCACTCTTCCACAGCCCTGCTGCTCTGTCTGGGTCACCCCTTCTGCTGTCTACTCACAGTACCTTTGTTTCCTAAGTCATCCTGACTTAAAACTACCTGCATTTAGCCAGTTGCAATGGTGCACACCTGTAATCCCAGTGACCCAGGAGGTGGAGGCAGGAGGAAGGAAAGTTCCAGACCATCCTCTGCAACTTAGCAAGACCCTGTCTCAAGAAAGAAGAAGGACTGGGGATGGGATATAGCTCAATGGTAGAGCACCCCTAGGTTCAATCTCCAGTACAAACAAACAAACAAAAAGGAGCTGAACTCTGTGCATGTAACCCCACAGATCCCTCCCCCTCCACATCATTTAAGTAGTTGATAACCTGGACAATTTCATAAATGCTTCCCCTCTGAAGGTGTTAGTTAGCTAGGACTGCAGTAACAACAACAAACCCCCGCCAAAGACTGGGGGATTTCAGCAGCAGAAAGTTATTTCCTCAGCATTCTGGAGAGTTGAAGTTCAAGACCACGGTGCTGGCCTGGGTCGGCTTCTTCTACAGCCTCCCTCCTTATTTGGTAGACAGCAATCTCCTCCCTGTGTCTCATGTTGTCTTCCTTGTGTGCATCTGTCTGTGTCCTAATTTCCTCCTCTTAGGACATCAGTCATATTGGATTAGTGACCAGCCTAGTGACTTCCTTTTAACTTAATTACCTATTTAAAGACCCTATCTCTAAATGCAGCCCTGTTCTGAGGTGCTGGGGGTTAAACCTTTAACATTTGAATTTGGTCCAGCTTATTACACTTCCTTCCTCTGTGCTCTTGCGGCCTCTGTCTGAGCACCCTCCCTACCACTCCTCTCCTGTTACTGCAATAGCTCAGGCCCATAGCACCCATCACCCACACTCCCAGATTCATCTCCTTGGTCAGCTCTTCCTGACCATCCTCTGAAAGTCCCGTAGCTCCCCAGTACCTCCAGAATAATGTCTGAACTCCTGCCTGGTGCAGTGCACGCCTGTAATCCCAGCGATTCAGGAGGCTGAGACAGTTCAAGCAATTTAGGGAAGCCCTAAGCAACTTAGTGAGACTCTGTCTCAAAATAAAAATAATTTTGAAAACTTTAAAGGTCTGAACGCTTTAGACTGCCATCCAAGGCCCTTCAGGACAGGCTCCAACCTACTTTTGCAATCATCATTGTCATCAAGGCCAGGAAAAATGGGCATGTTGTGTAGTGCCTTGTTGCTCCAAGTGTAGTTCGTGGACCTGCAGCCCAGTGTCACCTGGGGCTCATTAGAAATGTAGAATCTTGGGCCAGACCTGCTGCTTTGGAATCTTCATCACCAGCATGGAATCCCCAGGTTTTGGGTACCTGCATGGAAGTTTGATTTTGGAGGGGTGGGGGGTACTAGGGATTGAACCCAGGGACACTTTACCCATAAGCTACATCCCCAGCCTTTTCAAAAATTCTTTTTTTTTAATATTTATTTTTTAGGTGTAGTTAGACACAATACCTTTATTTTATTTACTTATTTTTATGTGGTGCTGAGGATCAAACCCAGGGCCTTGCACGTGCTAGGCGAGCGCTCTACTGCTGAGCCACAACCCCAGCCCCTCAAAAATTCTTACTTTGAAAAAATCATTTAAAAAAAAAAAAGCTTTTTCTTTGAGGCAGAGTCTCCCTACATTGCACAGCTGGCCTGGAACTCGCCGTCCTCCTGCCTCGGCCTCCTGAGTTGCTGGGATTGCAGGTAGGCGCCACCCTGCCAGGACCTACATGGGAGTTTGAGTGTTCACAGGCCTCAGAGGTTCCAGAGAGGGACTCTGAGGAGCAGGACTGAACTTGCTGGCCCAGGAACTTGACTTGCCCTGAAGGAATCACTATTCCCAGGAGTCTGGTAAGCACAGCAAATAATTCCAAACACAGGGACCTAACTTCCCAGGCTATTAAGAATTCTAAATGGCAGGGAGGGGTGTTGTGGCTCAGTGGCAGAGCACTTGCCTAGCACACTGAGGCACTGGGTTCCATCCTCAGCACCACATAAATAAATAAATAAAGTTATGTGTCCCTCTACAACTAAAAAATATTAAAAAAAAAAAAAAAAGAATTCTAACTCACAAGGAAAAGATTGCCTGAGATGACTCCCTGATGGGCAGGGCAGGCTTCCCATTTCTCATTTCCTTTGTGAGGCCATGCTGAGTGTGTTGAATTAAAGGACGTGGGAGCTGGGTGCTGTGACGCAGGCCTGGGATTCCAGTGACTCCCGAGGCTGAGGCAGGAGGATCACGAGTTTGAGACCAACCTCAACAACTTAAGATTGGCCCTAAGCAATTTAGCAAGGCCCTGTCTCAAAATAAAAAGGGTTAAAGCACCTTGGGGAGAGAGCCTAAAAACCTGGAAGGAGACAGACCCTAAAGGGAGCATTGGACAACCGGGGACCCACACGTCCTCACTTAGCAGCCCCTCCCCACAGAACACATCCTGACCTCAAGTCAAGGAGCCCTAGAAGTCTCCATCTGCGGCCTCAAACCCTTCCCACGCCCCCCACTGCCTCTCCCCTTTGCCTGATGAAATCTTATTTATCTTTTGGATTTCGGCTGAGACATCATTTCTTCCAGGAACGTGATGCTGACCACCCCAACCTGGGAAGGGGGCCATGTCCATGCTCCCATGACCCCCTCTGTCGACCACTTCCCTTATTGTGGCATCGTTCATCGTTCAAGCGAATTTCCTGTTTGTCTATCTCACCCCAGGATGAGAACATCCCAGGCAGGAACTTTATGTGCTGTGTTCACTGTATTCTCAGGTATTTTTAAAATATAGAAACATAATAGTAATAGCAGTCAGCTGTTTTTGAGCTCATACTATGTGCCAGGCACTGTCTTAAGCAAAACAAATTTGTTTTTGTGGTACTAGGAATGAACCCAAGGTCTACCACTCAGTTGAGCTACATTTCCAGGCCATTTTATTTTTTATTTTGAGACAGGGTCTCACTAAGTTTCCCGGGCTGGCTTCTAACTTGCAATCCTTCTGCCTTGGTCCCCCAAACCTCTGGGATTACAAGAGTGCACGACTGTGTCGGGCCTGTCTTAAGCATGTCTATGTAATAATACACTTAATCCTCATGACTACCCATGAGGTGGGGGCTGTTATTTGTCTCATTTTCCAGATTTAGCAATAGAGGCACAGAGAAGTTAAATAACTTGCCATAGGGGGCTGGGGATGTGGCTCAAGCGGTAGCGCGCTTGCCTGGCATGCGTGCGGCCCGGGTTCGAGCCTCAGCACCACATACAAAGATGTTGTGTCTGCCGAAAACTAAAAAATAAATATTAAAATTTCTCTCTCTCTCTCTCCTCTCTCCTCTCTCACTCTCTCTTTAAAAAATAAAAAAATAAAAAAAATAACTTGCCATAGGTTGCACAGCTAGGGATTCAAAGTGGGGATTCAAACCCAGGCAGTCTGGCTTCAGTGCATTTGGAAGAAGGAGGTGATTAACTCCTTGTGGGAGAGGTTAGAGGTAAGAAAGGCAAGAACAACACTGAGCCAGGTTCTGAAGAGTGAGTAGGGGTGTGCCCCATGGAAAAGGAGGAGTGGGATTGGGCCGCCCCTGGCAGTGCCCCGGCATTTCCTTGAAGGAGAAATGGAGGCAACGGACAACACCCAGAGCTGGGCGGAGGAAGCTTAGGCTAGGCAGGCGCCTCAGGGCGCTCGCCTGGCGGTTTCAGCCTGAGTCAGGGGTAGGGTAGGGCAGGTTACCACCCTGGGGTCAGAAGCCACGACCTTCCCTCTTGCCCCAAGCCTCAGGTTCACTCCAGAGCTGCCACGCCTTTCTCTCCAGACGCAGGGACTGTCACTCAGGTGTGGGTTCTCAGTTGACCTGGAGCCTCTGAGGGGAGCCAGGAGTTTCCACTCCTCCCTACCAAGCCCCCAGCCCCACTCGGGGTGCCCTCAGCCTGACGCCAGAGACTTGGGAGTCCCCTCCAGCCTCTCCATGACCCCTTCACAAACTGGATCTCAAGGAACCCTGGTTCTGTATGTGAACCAGACGAAGAGGAGGTACTGTCCCACCGCCTGTCCCTGGGAGGGCCGCTGGGCCCCCAAGACACACACATTCACAGACATTTACGATCCACTCTGACCCAGACCATATCTGATTCCTTCGTCACATAGTCCCAGGGCCTCGTCCCCATAGGAAATGCTGGGAGATTCACAGGCGCACCAAGGAAGGGGGACATGGGATGGCAGGCAGCCAGGCGGAAGGGCCTTGCTGGACTTCAGGGCCCATCCCCAGCCTCCCCATCTTCCCAGCACTCAGACCTCCTCCAGGGAGCTGAGGGCTTCTCCAGGCCCTGCCAGAGCCCCAGCCGGTGCCCTAGGACCTAGGCTGTGGGATTCAGTGGCTGTGAAACCCGGTGGCCACTTAGATTGAAAGTTAAGTGAAATTAGGAATCCAATTCCTCAGTCTCACTAGCCATGTTTCTTTTTAAAACGATTTTATTGTTCTTTTTTAAATGGCTCCAGAGATAGGAGAGCTGGGGAAGGGGGAGGGGGGAAGCCAGGCTCCAGCCCCACAAGCCCTCCCCACCCGCCCCTTTCCCCTTATATATTTGTAATCTATACACAGACCCCTGGGGTGGGGTGGGGGGCAAGGGGAACTCCCTCAGCAAGGTGGGGGCAATTCAGTCTCCCTGCCTCCTTGGGACCCAGGCTCTTCTCAAGAAGGTGGCTCTGTCTGCTCCCCAGGCTTCGCATCCAGTGGGGAGGCCTGCTGGCAGGGGTCAGTGCATGGCAGGCTGCATCTCAAGTGCTCCAAAGCCATGTGTGGCTAGTGATGGCCCCACGGGGCTGTATAAGTGTCAGAAAATCTGCATCTGGACAGGGCTGCTGTTCTAGAGCAGAGTTCCAGGTTTTCAATTTCCAGGACTACTGCATTTTCAAAAATATTTGGGAATCAGTGTAATTTTGTCAATTGTTCATTTTTGCCAGGAAAGTTTAAAAGGACTAATAATGACCAGAGGGCACAGTGGTGTGCCTCTGTAATCCCAGAGACTTGGGAGGCAGGAGAATGGCAAGTTCAAGGCCAACTTCAGCAACTTAGTGGGACCCTGTCTTGAAATAAAAACTCAAAAGGGCTACGGATATGGCTCAGTGGTGAAATGCCCCTGGTTCAATTCCCAGTACCAAAAACAAATAAGTAAATAAATAAATGGAGTGATAATGACGACAGAGAGAGATAGAAAGAGGGGGGAGGGAGAGAGAGAGAATATGAATGATCACTAAAAGTAGTATGAAATTCTGGGGTGTATGTGTTTGGCTGGGAAATGAACCCAGGGCCTTGCACATGCTTGTTAAGTGTTGTACCACTGTGATCTATGCACCCAGTTCAATATGAACTTCTTCACCGGGGCTTGGGTTGTTTTGTTTGTTTTTGGTATTGTAGACTGAACTAGGAGCACTTTACTATTGAACTATGTCCCAGCTCTTTTTTTATGTTTTTTTTTAATATTTATTTTTTTGGAGTAGATGACACAACACAATGCCTTTATTTTTTATGTGGTGCTAAGGATCGAACCCGGGTCCCGCCTGTGCTAAGCAGGCGCTCTACCACTGAGCCACAATCCCAGCCCCATCTTTTTATGTTTTGAGACAGAGTCTTGTTAAGTTGTCCAGGCTGGCCTTGAACTTGCACTCCTCCTGGCTCAGCTTTTTGAGTTGCAGGGATTACAAGTGTGTGCCACAGCCCTCAGCTTTGGGCCTTGGGTTTAAAGTATGTATAGCCTTCATTATGGGATATTAGAGGGACAACTGGAGGAACTGCATATTGATCATGTATTGAATAATTGCACTGTGGTTTGTAAGAGACTGCTCTTGTTCTTTGGAAGCTTAAAGTGGAGGATTTACCTGTGAAATGTGAGGATATGTACCAACTTTCTGTATTTAGGAAAAAAGTTATAGTTTGGATT
This sequence comes from Spermophilus citellus, assembly GCF_964194105.1. Lineage (NCBI taxonomy): Eukaryota > Metazoa > Chordata > Mammalia > Rodentia > Sciuridae > Spermophilus > Spermophilus citellus. The sequence goes on along the minus strand of NC_138185.1, from coordinate 4,678,663 downwards.
TGGAATGTCCCCCCAAATCTCATGTGTTGAAGGTTTGGTCCCCAATGCAGCAGTGTTCAGAGGTGGGAGGTGTTTGAACCACAAGGGCTCCAATCTCATTAATGGATTAATCCATTGGTGGATTCATAACTTAACAGGCTACTGGGGGGTGGTGGAAACAGGAGGTGGGGCCTAGTTGGAGAAGGCAGGTCTTGCGGGTGTGCCTAGGCCCTTTCCCTTTTGTCTCTTGCACTTTCTGTGCTGTGGCAGCCATGATGTGAGCAGCTTGACTCTGCCACGCCTTCCGCCATGATGTTCTGCCTCACCATGGCCCAGAAACAACCAAGTCATGGACTGAAACCTTTGAACCCAGAAGCCAAAACAAATTCTTCTTCCTTTGAGTTGATTTTCTCAGGTATTTTTGTCACAGAGAAAGACAGCTCACTAAGGATACTCTATTTACACAAGTATTATTCTATGTATAAATATAAATAAACATATATATAGAGAGAAGAGTTTTGGAGCAAATCTGGCCGTATGTTAACTGGTGAATTAAGGTGATGGTTACAAGAGTGCTCATTGTATTATTTATGCAACTTCTCTGAAGGTCTGAGAATTTTTCAAAATAAAAAGTTGGAAGAGGGCTGGGGATGTGGCTCAAGCGGTAGCGCGCTCGCCTGGCATGCGTGCGGCCCGGGTTCGATCCTCAGCACCACATACAAACAAAGATGTTATGCTTGCCGAAAACTAAAAAAAAAAATAAATATTAAAAAATTCTCTCTCTCTTTCTGTCTCTCACTCTCTCTTAAAAAAAAAATTTGGAAGAAAAATAAGAAGTCAAGGCAGAAATTACGCAGGTAGTGGGCAGAACATGAGGGAATCTTCTGAGGCCTGTCATGTCCTAATTCTTTTTTTTTTATTAATATTTATTTTTTTAGTTTCGACAGACACAACATCTTTGTATGTGGTGCTGAGGATCGAACCTGGGCCACACGAATGCCAGGCAAGCGCGCTACCACTTGAGCCACATCCCCAGCCCCCCTGTCCTAATTCTTGATATGGGATGTTGGTTACATGGGCAATGATATGGATTGAATTGTACCCCCACCTTGTCCTTACCCCTACCCCACACACCATAAGATACCCATCTGGAACCTGTGAATGTGACCTTTCTGGAAACAGGCTCTTTGCAGATGTAATTAAGTTAAGGATCTTGAGATGAGCTCATCCTGGATTATGGGAGACCCTAAATCCAATGACTTACTATCCTTATAAATCAAAGGCAGTGGGAGATTTGAGACAGAGATGAAGAAAAGAAGGTCATGTAAGGATGGTGACAGAGATGGTGTCAGGAACTTCCATGGGCCAAGGAACTCCCAGAACCACAGAATCTGGAGCCTAGGAAGGATTCTCCCATAGAGCTTTCAGAGGGAGCATGGACCTGCTGACACCTTGACTTTGGACTTCGGACCTCGGAACTATGAGAAAATACGTTTCTGTTGTTTTAAGCCACCAAGTTTGTGGTAATTTGTTATAGCAGCCCCAGGAAATTAATACAGGTGTGTTCAATCAGTGAAAGTTTATCAAGCTGCACACTTAAATTATTTATGAACATTTCTGTTACATGCTTCTTTTAAAATGTACTCAAAATAAACCAAGATGACCATCTACTATCAAAAGTTTAAATTTTTAAAATAAAAAGTATAGTAAGTACATTTTTTCAAAATAAAAGGTGTGCCCTTGAAATGTAAAGTAATTTATGGTGCTCTTGCTTTTTTCCTTCATTGCTAAGAATCCACAAAAATATCTTGTCATGGATAAGCACCATCTGCAGACTGGCTGGATCTGAATCACCTGGGGAGCTTTAAAAAAGACAGAATCCCAGACAGAGAGATCACCAGGACAGGATAGGGAGTCCAGAAATAGACCCAATACCTATGGGAATTTGGTATATGCTAAAGGTGGCATTTTGAATCAGTTGAGGGAAGACAGAATTTTCAATGTGGTGTTGGTCCAACTGGCTAGCCACTTGGAAAAAAATAAGGCTGTATCTCTACTTCATTCCAATCACCAAAATAAATTTCAGTGATTGAAAATATAATTAGGAAAAACGACTCTAAAATGATGACAAAAGAATATGAAATGCTTTTCTTCTATAATCTCTAGGCAGGAACTGTTTTATAAATTTTTTTTTTAAGAGAGAGTGAGAGAGGAGAGAGAGAGAGAGAGAATGAGAGAATTTTTAATATTTATTTTTTAGTTCTCCGCGGACACAACATCTTCATTGGTATGTGGTGCTGAGGATCGAACCCGGGCCGCACGCATGCCAGGCGAGCGCACTACCGCTTGAGCCACATCCCCAGCCCTAGGCAGGAACTGTTTTAAAGCAACATTTGCCAAATGCGGATGGTCTCCCTTACTCTGCTGGGGGAGAGTGGAGAACACTTCAGGAACTCATGTTCTAGGGAGCTGTTCTAGAACACTGCTCCCGGGTCAAAGATTTCATTGACCATTCATAATACTTTTTAAATTCTTTGCTTCATAATACTCTTAGAGTAGGAAAAGCACTCCTATATACATATAAAATCTCAAAGACATATGAGAAAGATTAATAAATTTGACTACATAAAAATAAATGGCCAGCCAAGTGCAGCGGCAAGCATCTGTAATCCCAGAGGCTCAGGAGGCTGAGGCAGGAGGATCGCAGGTTCAAAGCCAGGCTCAGCAACTTAGTGAGGCTGTCAGTAACCTAGCAAGATCCTGTCTCAAATAATAAAAAGGGCTGGGCATGTGGCTCAGTGGTCAAGCACCTTTGGGTTCAATCCCTGGCACAACAACAAAAATGGCCAAAACAAAACCAGGAACTGGGCGCCTGCAGGACTCCCTCCACAGTCCATCCTCTTGAGGGGGGAAGACTGACCAAGAGCTATTTGCACAGAGTGGGGTAGTAGTAAACAGACATGAAGCTGGGGGCTACAGCACCCCCACACAAGAGGAGGTTGAGAAGGGTCTCCGTTTGTTACTCCCCTCCCCAGTACTGAAGTTGGAACCCAGGTTTTCGAACATGCTAGGAAATCGCTCTACGGGGGGGGGGGGGTGAACTACACCCCAACCTCTATATTTCTTATTTTATCCCAATTAAAATTTGAGACAGGATCTCACCAAGTTGCAGGTCTGGAACTTGTGATCCTCCTGCCTCCGCCTCTGGAGTCTTGGATTATGGGCATGCGCAGGGTGGTGGCTCTCATTCGCATCCTTGCCTTCTTCCCACTCCATGGCAAATTCAGTGTAACTTGGCAACTTGCTTTTCCACTTTGCATTACATTTTTGTTCAACGTTCCACTGTTAAGTGCTATTTGTGTTTATAGGTTTAGCTCCGGCTTATTGATTTTCATTCCCATACAATATTTCATTAAAGTTTTCAAAGTTTCAGATTCCTGGCCCATACCCAGAAGATTCTGATGCCTGGAGGATTCAGATGGAGCTGAGCACCTGCTCTCTTGGAAGCCCACACAAAGAAGCTGAGCAGCCCAGTTTGGGGGATAGGGGAGATAAACCCTTGGCTTTGCACAGGCTATTGCCTCTCTTTTCTGCTCCTCCCTGTGGTCCCAGGTCCTGGATGCCCCCTGCATGGGTCTCCAGTGCTACCTCCTGATTCGGTCCTCTTGGCTGCCCCCTGGTGGACGCCAACAGGAACTGAGCAGACCCAACGGGCACTCCTTCACCCATTAGCACCCAGGCCTTTGGGGCTCATTTAATGAGACTCTACTTAGACACGAGTAATCGCCATCTCTTCTAGTTCTAAAAAACACCCCACATAACACAGACATTTCTAACAGCTCTCATTTATGGAGGCTTTATTAGGGATGGAGTCGCTGGAGTCTGCAGGATCAAATCCAGGTCTGCCCACTGATCTGTGTGACCTCTGGCAAGGCAGTGGACCTCTGAGAAACTCAGTGCTCATGAAGAGAGTATCACCTGCCTCAGAGGACTGCTTTGAGGATTAGTCAGAGTGTGAAGTGCTCCAAGCAGCGCCCACCACGCAGCAAGCACTAGTTACTATGATGGGCCAGACCCGGGGCTAATGAGTTCTCAGGAATAGAGGGCTTACCTGTGCCAGACACAGGTCTACATTCTTTCTGTTGGTTCTATCATTTAACATCACAACTGAATGAAGTGAGTACACTACGTTCATCCCTGAGTACAGGGGAGGAAACTGAGGCTCAGAGAAACCAAGCTACGTGGAACGTAACCTGAACTCAGGAAAATGTACTCCAGGGACCACAATCTAACCACTGCACCCCCGTAATGAACTGGTGAGACAGGAACTAACCCACGTTCGTTGATGGGACACTGAGATGCACAGAAGTGAAATGACTTGCCTTGGGTCATTTAACAAATTAGTACTGGAGCTCTAGCCTGGGCTTGACCCAGTTCTGTCTCCCAGCATTGTCTCATGTAATACCTTGACAACCCAGCAGGGGGGATGACACTGTGTGACAAATGAGGATGCCGAAATGAGAGAAATGAGATGGTTGAATGACTTGCTCAAGGTCACAGAACAAGAAGGCAGGGAGCTTTTTGTTGGGGACGGAGCCCAAGGACATTCTGTTTGGGACCCAGCACCTCGTTGACGCCCTGCTATAGCTTCTGGCCATCTCTCGTCTTTGTGGTCCTGGCTCAACTTCCCAGGCATCCGACTTTAGCACCACCTGCCTCTGGGCCAGCCTCAGCTCAGCCACCAGAGCCTATCTCAAGCTGTCATTCAGCCTGAGCCTGACCTTAGCCTTGGCATTTGGGGCTCAGCTTCCATTCCCTACCTTCTGAGAGGCAGCTGGTACCATGGAAAGAAGACACAGGGGGTTGGAGCTCAACAGTCCAGAATTCAAATGCAGCTGTGCCCCTTCATTTCCGCACAGCCTTGGGTGAGCTTCCCCATCCCCTGGAACTCAGTTCATCACTAAAGTGGGGGCAGTGATCTGTGCCACACAGGCTACCGTGAGGATGAAATGCAACGTGTTAAACTTTGAGACATGTAGGTGTCCCAGACCCTACATTTCCCCCTGCCCCGAAGTACTTGCCTTCCCTTCCAAGATGGTCCCTTGACCTGTATAAAATGTCTCAGTGCCAGGGTTGGGCTGCTGTAGGACATATGTCCTCTGATACCTGGGACAGAAGAGGTCACAAAGCACTGGGCTTACAGGCAGAATAATGTTATGTGTAGGGGCTGGGGATGTGGCTCAAGCGGTAGCACGCTCGCCTGGCATGCGTGCGGCCCAGGTTCGATCCTCAGCACCACATACCAACAAAGATGTTGTGTCGGCCGAGAACTAAAAAATAAATATTAAAAAATTCTCTCTCTCTCTCTCCTCTCTCACTCTCTCTTAAAAAAAAAAAAATGTTATGTGTAACTCAGTCACAGTTCAATGGCCCCACAAGATGGATGGAGCACCTGCTCTAGGCCCGTGACTATGCTGGATAATGTGGCTACAGTGGTGACCAAGAAAGACAAGATCGCCCTTTGAGACATGTCACAAGAGCCTCCCTAGCCAGTGTTCAGCTGCTAAGATAGGCACCGTAGGAGCATATTTATTGAGTACCTGCACTGTTTGCCTCAGTGTTTCACTTCATCCTCAAGGATGCCACATGAAGCACTGATATCTTCCCTAATTCATAGGTTAGGAAACAAAGGAGTAGATGGAAGGTCTCAAGGTGGAGGTGGGAGAGATGCAGATGCAGGTTCAGAGCCCACAAGCTCAGTCGAGTCCCTGCACGTCCTTTCATCCCTGTAAGTTCTATTGTCTTCCCATTTCTCAGATGAGGACACTGAGACTGGCAGGGAATGAAGCCCGACCAAGATCAGACAGCACACAAATGTAGGTGCTGGGATATTTGGACGCTCAGTTTGGCCTGACTCTGAGTACTTTATCCCATGTCATCGTACCAAGAGAAAACTCATTAACAACCAGCTTCTGCCCAGCAGAGAAACCTGGGTCTGGCTTTGGGAGGCTCAGTCCATTGAAGAACTGGGGATAACTGGCCACACTGCACCATGGCATCTGCTATGATAGAGGCATGCACAACTTACCAGGGGAGCTCACCGTAGGGAGATGGCAACTGTGCTGGGAAAGAGGTGATGCTTAAACAAGACACAGAAACATGAGGACTTGAGAAAGATCACATGGAGTTGGAAGGGCCCTTTTCTACAGCATGGAATCATTTGGATGAGTTAAGTTTCTGTTCGTCTCAGATCCATTCTCTCACATTCTCCTCGTCGGCTCCATTTGGCAAAGGCTGAGCTCTGAAAACCATGTTTCCCAGGCTCCTTTGCCAACTGGCTTCCAGCTAGAGTCAGCCAATGGGAAGCCCTGGTGACAGATTGGAAGGGAAGAATCAGGAAGAAAGAAACCAGGGTATCTCTCCCCATCTCTCAGTCCTGGGAAAGGTGGGGTATGGGAGGTGCTTGGGCAGCTTCGGGGACACCTCCAAGGATTTAGCTCCTGCGAGATGGGCCTTGAAGAGTCCCAATTCCTGGTCTCTAGTAATACATCTCCTCTCTTTATACCTCCTGCTCCAGAGAAACTGGGGCTTCTTGAAGTTGCCATTATCAGGTCTGTCTCAACCCTCCAGGCTGCTGTTTTGCCATCAAACAGCTCTGTTGCTGATTCTCAGTATTAAATTCCTTTTTCTTTTCTTTTGGTGGTACTGGGGATTGAACCCAGGAAATTTTACCACTGAGCTACATCCCAGACTTCATCCCCAGCTCTTTCTTGTATTTTATTTAGAGACAGGGTCTCATTGAGTTGCTTAGGGCCTTCTTAAGTTGCTGAGGCTGGTTTTGAACTTGCAATCCTCTTGTCTCAGCCTCCTGAGCCACTGGGATTACAGGCACGTGCCACCACACGTGGCTTACATTATCTCTTTTGAACCATCTGACATGGTTCCTATTTTCCTGATTTATATCCCTCATCTTCTGTCTGTTACCTGTCTGTAAAATGAGGGATCATTCTTCATTCATACAGTAAAACTGGGCTAAATGTTGCAATACCATAGGAAATAGGCAGGGTAAAGGAGACAAAATCCAGGCCCTGCCTGTTCCTCGAGTCTCCGTATGATCAGACGAGATGCCTGCTGCATGTTACTTGCTACCTGAATATCAAGAATTACTGTCATGGGCTGGGGTTGTGGCTCAGTGGGAGAATGCTCGCCTATCATGTGCAAGGCCCTGGGTTGGATCCTCAGCACTACATAAAAATAAATAAAATAATAAAGGTGTTGTGTCCAACTACAACAAAAAAATAAATATTAAAAAAATCACTGCCACACACACAGGCAAATATTATTTGGACTTCAGCCTATTTTCTGAATTTAAGGGTTGAGATGTTAGGGACCTTCCCCACTACCCCACCCACCTCCAATCCTGAAGATTTAGGACAAATAAAAGGAAGACTTAATTTACACCACAGGGTGTCAACTGAAGGGATTCATTATCCCAAGTGGTGGTACAGTTTTAAGCTATAAATAGGTTTTTAAAAACAGGTTTAGCCAAGCCCTAGTTGGCAATGGCATAGAGGGAAGGTAGGGAGGAACCACAAAGCACCCACCTGCTAGTGGCCTACTCTCAGCCCTGCTGCCCACCTGGGGCATCTGGGCATGAGGAGATTGGGCTGGGTCAGGAAACCAGGGCTGAAATTTCAAAAGTGCTGACCATCAAGTGCCTGAGCTTGGACAAGTCACTTCACTGCTCTTGAGCCCGTTTTCTCATCGGCAAGGTGGGAATTCTGAGAGGATCTAGGATTTCTGGTTGTTGTGATTACAGTCTAAAGAACTCGATGCAGCATTTGGAACTTGGTAAGTGCTTGATAAACACTGGCTAGTATGATTATTATCTGCTGCAGGAGACTTGGCTGGGACTCATGCCCTCTCCAATAGACCAGGAAACTTGCTTTATGATTTTGCGCAAGTCAATTCCTTTCTCAGGGCTTCAGTTTCCTCATCTGTAAAATGTCTGAGGAAAAGACAAAGTATCCATTCAAGAACCAGCTAATATTAGAGGTACACTAGAAATGGTACAGCGATATAAAAGGATGGCGCTGCTTGGTTTTTAATGTTTCATTTCTTTTTTTTTAAATTTTAATGTTATATATGACAACAGAATGCATTACAATTCATATTACACATATAGAGCACAATTTTTCATATCTCTGGTTGTACACTGTTTCATTTCTTAGATGACTTTATTGTTCTATGCTTGTTTCTTCATATGCAAAATGATAATAACCACAACTACTTCATAAGGTGGTTCTGAAGATAAATTAATTTGTATAAAGCTCTTGGAAGTGACTGGCACAGGGTATCTTAAAAGTCAGGACTACTAGGCATACTTCACAGAGCACCTAAGTTCTACAGGCTTTGAAATCAGACACTCCTGGGTCTACATGCCAGCTCCACACTCTTGACCTTGCAGTCACTTCCCCTCTCAGAGCCTCAGCTTTCTCTTCTCCACATGGAGGATAAGCCCTGCTTTCTTAAGATACCATGCTGTGCCAAAGCCTGTGCCACCCATACGTTGCTCGGCACACCTCCTCCTTTTCGGATGCCCTTTTCTCAGTGGTCCACTTTAACACCCCTCTGACCTAGAGCCCTTTCCTTCACTGCTTCCAGAATTCTTTCCAACAGCATGCCCTGGTGGGGAGAACGCTCGATTCCCAGTAAAAAAGCCCAAGATTTGGTCACTTGACTTTAGAATGGAATGATTCTAATACGTTGTTTCCAAGGAACCACAAGATCTTGGGCCAATGAGTCTTTCCTCTGGGCCTTGGTCTCCTGTCTGTTCCATGGTATCATGACAGACTGCAATCTTGTGACGTGGTGGCAAAGGCCAGTCTCCTGCTCTATTCCCTCTAGCACAGAAGGAAGCCTAGGAAAGGCAAACCTCACCTAGGGAAAAACCGGGGAACCTCCTCATGCTCCCCTCATGCTCGAGTGCACAAAAATAACAGTGCAAAGCACCTTTTGTCCCTTTCAATAGGTTTTCTCCACAGAAGGATTTTAAGATTCTTTTCCAAAAATGTGTATTTTCCAATTGAGGGAAAGAAAAAAAAAAAAAAAAAACTTGTGCAACACAAACTTAAGGACAAAACCAGGGTGCCTCACTCCCTCTCCAGTGCGCTTCCATTGCAAAATGCTAATAAGCTTCAAGGGAAGGTGGCACTTGGGGCATCCTGGGGAAGGGGCATACATTTTCTGAAAGGCTGGAGGAAGACCTTTACATACACGTGCGTTATTTATGATAGGCCCAGGCAGCTGTGGGAGGGTGTCGTGGCCGGCAGTCCCATTAATGGGACAAGTGTATGCAGAGGACGCTCCAGTCCTCTGACTCCGCCATCCGGCTTGCCTGCTAAGTCACTTCCTTGACACGAAATGGAACCAGTCTTTTCCGTCTAGAAACCTCGGTTTCCCCACCTGTACGACAAGGACCACGTGCTCCCCTCCGCCAGGGCACATCAAACCGAATCGGACGAGATGCCCTCAGGCCCGAGGTCGGCGTTAGGCAATCGGTCAAAAGACAGGCAAGGCGATGGCAGGATTCACTCCTCTCCCGCCAAGTCTGAACTTCCCGCCGCCGCACGCTTTCCAGAGCGGCCCCGAAAGGGCGTGATGGACACACCAGGAGCCACGCCCCGGGAGAGCCGAAGCCGCCGCCGCCGCGCCCCACCCTGCGGCCCGGGGTAGGGACCTGCAGTGACGTCACACGACTTCCTCCGTAGCCGTCCGCCGCGAGAGAAAATAGTCCCAGGCGCCCCCTCGGAACCGTCAGCTAGACTAGGCAACAGGTAAAATTCTAGAGTCCCTCCTGACCCAGTTATGGTTCTGAGGCCTCAGAGCGACCTTTCGGAACACTGGGAATCTGTTTTTCACTGGGGCTGCGGTGGAAGTAGTTCCGGCACACAGTAGGATGATGGGTTCCTCCGCAGCGGGGAAAAGAGGATGGCGACCTCGTCGATGCCGGAGCCGGAGAGGAAGGCGGCAACGAAAGCCTCAGGTGAGCGTCGGGTAATATCAGGCCGCCACCCTGCACCCTGCTGTGGAGTAAAGCCCCACTGCCGAGATACCCGGCGGCGAGGTCCCGGGCCGGCGGGGCTGTCCGAACAGGGCCCCGGGGTCCCAGGCCCTTTAGTCGCTCTCGCACTTGCCTGAGCGGAAACCCGGCGCCGCCACAAGATGGCGTCGGGCCTGGGGCTCAGGCAGCGCCGGGGACAGCCCCAAGTCACCAGGCCCCGAGACCGTCTCTGTCAGCCCCCTCCGCAGGGGAGCCAGGGGCGGGGGGAGCGAACCACTGACCCAGGGGGCCTGCGGGTTGTACCACGGACCCCGCACCCGGGGGGACTGTGGGGGGGCCGAAGGGCTGAACCACGGGGCCAGTAAATCGAGCCATTGTGCGGGGCCGGAGAAAGGGCCAAGATTACCGGCCAGTGACCACCCTGCCGGGGAACGGCCCTAGCCTAGGAGGAAGGCTTCCCCGTGCTCTTCCGGGAGCTCCCCTCGCAGTACACGTGAAGCCCCGCCCCGTCGGAGACTCAGTCTTCGCATCTGCAAAATGGGCCCAAGAGTGCAGCTGGGGCAGTCGCGGTCGTCGAGGCCAGGGAGGTGGCCCACTTGTTCCAGTTCTGGTCACCTCTTCTCGCAGAGTGAAAGCCCTAGACACTGCGCCCCGCTGTCAGGCGGCCCCCTGAACCGATGGAGGAGAACGAGGTGGAGAGCAGTAGCGACGCCGCCCCTCGTCCTGGGCGGCCCGAGGAACCTTCGGAGAGCGGCCTGTGCGTGTGCACTTCAGAAGCCGTGTCTGCCGATAGCAGCGACGCCGCGTCCGTCCCAGGACCCGGGGAGGCCGACGACTCTGGCGTGGGGCAAAGCTCAGACCGCGGAGGCCGCTCTCTGGTATGGACCGGGCTGGACGGCGTGGGTGGAGGCAGGGACCAGGGCAGCAGTACCTGGCAGCCCAGGAGCAGCAGCCAGCAAGGCTTGCTTGGTGTTGATACTGGTCGTTTCTGAGCCAGGCATCGTGCCAAACACCTGACGTGGATTTTCTCAGCTCAGCTTCATCTCTTGTAAGGCACAGGCACAGGCTGCGGCAGTCAGGACGCAGATCTAGGCTTGGGCTTCTCCACTGCACGGCCCAGTGTCCCCACACCTTGAGAGGCCGCGTCCTGGTTCGCGTCTTGGCCCTGCCTGCGTTCACTGGGAGACCTGTCTGAGAAGTGAAGCCGGGTCCCTGCTTCCATGCCTGCGGGGTTGCCACCATTCTCTGGGAGCACTTTGCAAGCCATCTCTCCCTGGCCCTGCCACTTTGTAGCTCTGAGGTTTTGAGCAAGCTACCCAACTTCTAACCCTCGACTTCCTCATCTCAAAAGTGGGAATGACAGCCATACTTGCCTTGTAGAGTTTTTGTGAGGATTAAAGGAGTCAGTATATGCAAAGCCGTTGAAACCTCTCTCAGCTCATAGTAAGCACACCTCACTCGTCGTGGTTACCTGCAGGTGGTGTTACTTGCAGGTAGTGTTACCTGCAGGTGGTGGTCTGCAAGACATCTCTCGACAGAGCTACAAAGCAATGGCCCTGTCTCTCATTGGGGTTTCATTAAGTCACCAGAGATGGTCCCGCCATATGTCCAGCATGCACTAGACCCTAGAGATACAGTTGGGGCCAAGACAGGTGTGGTCCACACCCTTATGGAGAGTACAGCCGGGCATGGGGGTGATCGTGGTGCAGGAAGCATCCTGCAGGTTTGGGGTTTGAGTGGGGGAGTGCTTCTGTAGGGCTGAGGAATTGCATCCACATTGGGCTTCTCCACTGCACGGCCAGTGTCCCCACCCCTGAGGGGCAGCGTCCTGGTTCACGTCTTGGCCCTGCCTGGACTCACTGGGAGACCTCTCTGGGAAAGCCTCAGAAGTGCAGAAGCACCTGCCATCATGTAGCACAGTGATGGGGACATGGGTGGCCGCAGCACAGAGGACAGGGAGGTCCTCGCTCGGCCTCGGGCTCAGGGTTGGCTTTCTAAAAGAGGCACCACTAAGTGGTGCTGCAGGCTGAGTAGGGATTGGCCTCGGGCAGTGTGGAAGGTGTAGGCTGAAGGAAGGGTCCCTGCCACAGCCCTTTGGGACGCCTCCAGCTGGCTGTGGCAGGGGTGTGGAGAGACCCCTTCTCTTATTTGGGGGCAGCCCCTGACGAGAGTCAACTGGTCTTTTTTTCAGTAGACTCTGACTAGAGAGCTGCTCCCACAGGGCCTCAGTGGGGCTAAGGGTGCGGGGGGGGGGGGGGGGGGCATTACCGTGTCCTGGGCTGGAGAGCCGAGGACGGCGGGGGGAGCTGCAGGTTCCCTGGTGCCCCTCCCTGGCTCCTGAACTGCGCCATTTCTTGCCACCCAGGAAGAGGTGTCTGAGAGCAGCTCAAGCACCGACCCTCTGCCTCATGGCTACCTCCCTGATTCGTCTTCCGTGTCCCATGGGCCTGTGGCAGGGGTGTCAGGCGGGCCACCAGCACTGGTGCACTCCAGCGCGCTCCCCGACCCCAGCATGCTGGTGTCCGACTGCGCAGCCTCCTCCTCAGACCTGGGCTCTGCCATCGACAAGATCATCGCGTCCACCATCGGGCCCGACCTCATCCAGAGTGAGTCAGGCCACAGGGCTGCCTCGCAGGGACTTCCCCCGAAGTCCAGCGCCAACTGTGTGGACACAGGCTACTTACCTTTCTGGGACAAGTGTGTGAGAGGGAAAGGATAACCCCTGTTTCATGGTGGCAGATGACACAGGATTAAATGACTCAGTGCAGTAACGCTCTTCATGTGGTGCCCCCATGGGACAGCATTCGATGGATGACAGAAACAGTTATAGCTTACTTTGTGCTGGGGACACTTCTCAACACTTTACATGCAGGAGCTCATTAATCCTCCCAGTAACCCCAAAGGTGAATACTGTCATTATCCTTACCGTCCAGAAGAGAAACCTGAGGCACAGAGTACGTCACCACTGTCACTAGGCAGGGGCAGAGGATGGTCCTGGGCCATAAGCCAAAACACGTAACCCCAGGGCTCATGCTGTTAAGTACCATGCTATGCTTTCTGTCATTGGTGACATGACAGAGGCCCTAGCAACTTACAGAGCCCTGGGACAGTCTGGGAAGCCAACTCAGAAAGTGGCACAGGGAACTCTTGACCCTGAAGAAGTTGGAGCAGGAGGAGGAGCACTTTCCAGGTCTCAAAAGGCCAGGGACATGGGGTAGCCGCAGAATCCTGGTGACTGGGCCTGCGGCTCACCCACACCAAGCCTCCCACCTGCCCTGCAGAGATGCACCCAAGGGTCAGTGGACCATGGAGCTGGTTTCCAGTTGCAGGAGGTGGGGGACCTGTGAGTGGGCCTGCCCTGTCACCCCCTTCCAGGAGGGTGACCCTCGTCCTCTCTTTGCCTAGGCTGCGTCACTGTGACCAGTGCTGAAGATGCTGGGGCTGAGGCCACTCGCTATCTGATCCTGCAGGGCCCTGATGACGGTGAGACCAATAGCAGCCCCGGAGCCCTGCAGGGAGCAGGGTCGGGAGAGCACAGGTTCTGCCACAGATTGCAGACCCTATGTGGTCTTGGCAGATTGTCCGCTGCTCTGGCCTCGTTTCCCTCTTGGCAAAGTGCCTCTGGTGGGGAATTTGGTTCTAGGATCCCTGGGCCTGCCTGGGAGGGACAGCTGGAGCTCATGGCCAGTCCTGCCTTATGCTAACCTCCCCCAATCCTCTGACCTGTTCCCAGGCGCCCCCATGACATCACCAATGTCCAGTTCCAACCTGGCCCGCAGCCTGGCCGCCATCGAGGCCCTGTCAGATGGCCCCACGTCCACATCCACATGCCTGGAGCCACCGGAAGAGGTGCAGGGTGGGGCCAGCTCCCTGGCACAGCTGCCCCCGGCCTCTGGCACTGAGGAGCTGGACCTCCAGAGCCTGGAGGCCATGATGGAGGTGGTGGTGGTGCAGCAGTTCAAGTGCAGGATGTGCCAGTACCGCAGCGGCACCAAGGCCACGCTGCTGCGGCACATGCGGGAGCGGCACTTCCGCCCAGGTACATCGCAGCAGCCTTCCTGGCGGGGACGGCATGGAGGGTGGAGTCCTGAGAGCCGGACACAGCAGGCTCGTCTACCCTTGCAGCAGCAGCAGCAGCAGCAGCAGCCGGTAAGAAGGGACGTCTCCGGAAATGCAGCCCATCGACCAAGAGCCAGGAGGAGGAGGGGCCCGAGGAGGAGGAGGAGGATGACATTGTAGATGCCGGTGCCATTGATGACCTGGAGGGTAAGCCACCTTGGTTCCCAAGCCTGCCGTCCCCCGCCCATCTCAGACACTCACTGAGATCCTTCTGGCCCCCATGGGAGCAGATATACCAAAGGGGACTTCCAGTGTAAGAGCGAAGGCCAGCTGTGGGACCAGGACTCTGCAGTTGTGCAGGCTGCACACTTAAAAGAGAGCCCGGGGCCTTATTCCCATTTATTCAACAGAAATGTAAGCAAAAATGCTGCCCGAGGCCGGCAGCTTCGGGGCTTTTTTTGTAGTCATGCTAAAAGTAAAAAAGAAAAAGGTAAACTTGATCATATATCTTGTTTACCTGACATCTGAAATACTATTTCAACACATAATCGTTTATTTTATTTTTAAAAAGTTAAGTCATTTTACTTCAGTTATTTGTGCTAATTTTTTAGATGATATCTCAGTTTGTCATGGAACTTTTTTTCTTTTTAGGTACTGGGGACTGAACTCAGGGGCCCTTGGCCACTGAGCCACACCCCCAGCCCTATTTTGTATTTTTTATTTAGAGACAGGGTCTCACTGAGTTTTTTTAACATCTCACTTTTATATGTATATATACATATATGTATGTATTTTTAAGTTTTAGGTGGACTATATCTTTATCTTTTTATCTGTATGTGGTGCTGAGGATCAAACCCAGGGCTCTGCGCATGCCAGGCGAGCACACTACCGCTTGAGCCACATCCCCAGCCCCTAACGTCTCACTTTTGCTGAGGCCGACTTTGAACTCGAGATCCTCCTGCCTCAGCCTCCTGAGCCACTGGGATGACAGGCCTGTGCCACTGTGCTGGGTTGGAGGAGGCACTTTTTAAGTGCTCGGTGGCCGTCTTGGCTGGTGGCCGCTGGGTAGTGGTGCAGTTTGTGGACTCCTGTTCGCTGCAGCGGTTTTCTGGTGACTGTCTTGAGGAAGGGGTGCTGTTTTCTGCTTCACATAAAGATACTGCTCGAGCTCAGCAGGTGCCAGGAAGGACGCAGAGAAGACAGTGGCCTGGAGGGAGGAGCTGTCAGTCTATGGGGCCCAGGAGGGCTTCCTGGGGGGTCTTACTGGTAGGCTTGGGGGAGGAGCAGGCAGAGATGGGGAGGTGGCCTCTTCCCAGGGGAGCCAGCTAGGGGTCAGAGCTGGAAGGGCAGGCCCAGCCACTGTCCTCCTGTCCCCATAGAGGACAGCGACTACAATCCAGCTGAGGATGAGCCCCGAGGCCGGCAGCTTCGGCTCCAGCGTCCCACACCCAGTTCCCCAAGACCACGACGGAGACCTGGCCGGCCCCGGAAGCTGCCTCGTCTGGAGACCTCAGACCTGTCTGCTGGTGAGGGTTGTCAGTGGGTCAAGGGTGGCCTTCCTCCCCGCGCGCCCCCATGGAGCACTGAGTCTGCCCACAGGGCAGCAGCCTTGCCCGGGCTGGCCCACAGGCCTGTGGGGGACGGGGCACTCTCCGGGCCCCAGCCAGGGAAGCTCTAGCACAGCTTGTGAGGGTGACACCCGGTGGCAAGTCGTCACAGCAGAAGAGGCACGTGGGTCTCTGTAACTGAGCAGTCACCAGGTGTGAATATCCTGAACCAAGAGCACAAACCTGAGGCCTGAGGCCGTGGGGACCGCAGCGAGAGCCGCAGTGCGGGGAGAACCTGCGCATGCCCGCCACCTCCCACCTCTCATTTGTGAGGTTTGGTTCTTAAAGTGGCCGACTGGGCATTGGTTGCAGAGGTGACACACTCAGATGGCTTCCCTATAGAGGGTGTGAGCAGCACCGTGCCTCCTCCTCCCTGCCTCCCACTGGCCCCTGGCCACAGCCTCCCTGGGAAGGCCAGCAGTAGAGCACTGCTGTCACTTCCCAAGCCCACAGTAGACCACTCGACAGATAGGACAGATGAGGCTTGGAGGGGCGTGACGTTTCCTGAGAACGTACAGCAGTCAGTGAGGAGCTGACACGAGCCCAGCATCCTGCCTGGGAGGTCCCCAGATCCCTTGCTGTCACCCCAGACTGTCCCATTTAAGCCTGCCTCTCTGACCTTGGGTGGTCTGCAGGTGACCCAGTGTGTGCACTGGTGGTCCGTGACTGGGTGTGGGGTTATCTGGCTGGCCTCTGGCCCGCCTGTCCACATCAGTCCTGTGCGTCTGGCTGATCTGTGGCCTGCACGTCTGTAGCAGGTGGGGGAGATCCTCTAGTGAGCTCGCAGAGCACCAAGAGCCCTCTGGGGCCGCCAGATCCTGAGGCTCCCAGCTCCTCAGGCCCCGGACACCTGGAGGCCCTGGGCAAGGCCGGCAAGGTCACCATGGAGCCTGGTGTGAGCCAGTCCGACACAGAGATTGCAGCCCCATCCTGCCAGGAGGAGCCCGATGCCCCACCGCGCCGCCGTGGTCGACCTTCCCGGCGATTTCTAGGCAAGAAATACCGAAAGTACGCAGAGCGGAGCTGGGGGGGAGAGGCGGGTGAGGGGCTCCTTGGGGTCCCCTGGAGCTCCCAGCCAGACCTCTCCCCACACCCTCTTGGCAGGTATTATTACAAGTCACCCAAACCGCTTCTGCGGCCCTATCTGTGCCGCATTTGTGGCTCACGCTTCCTGTCCCATGAGGACCTGCGCTTCCACGTCAACTCCCACGAGGCTGGTGACCCCCAGCTCTTCAAGTGCCTGCAGTGCAGCTACCGCTCCCGCCGCTGGTCCTCACTCAAGGTGCCGCAGCGGGGGGAAGGGGAGACGCAGAAGCAGACAGAGGCCACTGGTGGTGCTGGGGCGGGTGGCCTGAGCATGCTGCACCTGTCCCTTCCTCTCAGGACACCTCTGGCCTCAGCATGTGCAAAGCAGTAGTCCTAGCCTCACTGGGACATTGGGAGGGGCCTGCAGAGGGCTGCTGAGGTGGTGTGGAGGTGGCCTGGTGGCACCCTATTTTCACGGGTACCATTCCCATTGTGGATGTCATAGCTTTGCTTGTTGCCACCCCACTCTGGCGGGAGTGGCCTCTTGGGTCAGTGTTGGAGCTTTGCAGCAGAGGGCAGCGATGTGTCTCGAGAAAGGGGCTCCTTTTCCCCTGACCCAGGGTGGGCCTGCAGCAGCCCCGAGCCCATCTTCGTTTGGCTAATCTTGTCCTCCCATGGCCCACGAGGTGCAGGGTTTCAGGACCCCATTTTACTGTCCCAGCAAGCTGCTACTTGGCCTGGCCAGTGTGCTGTGGCAGGTCGCAGCTGTGGGGTACGTCAGGCACTGGGGTCCGAGTCACAGGCTTTCTTTATGTACTGCTTCCTGCAGACAGGGACCCTGACCTGGAAGTTGTTTTGTGGGCGCCACAGGGGTGTTCCACAGCACAGTGGGGAGGGCGGAGCTGAGGAGCCGGGCCTCCTAGCCACGCTCCAGGCTCTGCATCTCAGGGCCTTTCACCTGGAGCCTGTTTCCTGTTTTATCAGATGGCAAGTTGACACAGGCTTGGCGCAGAGTGGGTGCTCTTGCTGGGGAGAGTGCCCAGCCTTCACAGGCCTTGGCCCTTGTAATGCGCCTGCTGCCTGCACACCCTTGGTCTGTGAGCCCTGTGGAACCCCACGGCCGTGGGTGCAAGCAGGGGAAGCTGGGCCCAGCCAGTCTCTGCCTCTCCTGCAGGAGCACATGTTCAACCACGTGGGCAGCAAGCCCTACAAGTGTGACGAGTGTAGCTACACCAGTGTCTACCGCAAGGACGTCATTCGGCATGCGGCTGTTCACAGCCGAGACAGGTCGGTGCGTGTGAGGTGGTGGGGAGGGGCTGCTGGGTGGGGAAGGTGGAGGTTCACCATGGTTCCCAGTTACCACACTCCTGCTCCGGGCCCACCCGGTTCACAATGAATTAGAGACAGGACCAGGAAGCCAGGGTGATTATTCCCGTCACGTCCGCTAGGATAGGGCAGGAGTGAGGCCTTGGGGCCCCCATCTGCTTTCTTTTCTCATCTGGAAAATGGGGACAGTTGAGGGGATTGAAGGGAATTTTGTGCTTGGGGGTTCTGTAAATGATGAGCGATCCTGTGTGCTCCGCATCACACTTCTGACAGTGCTGAGAACAGACCTAGGACCAGAAGCAGCAGGTGTGCCTGGAGACTGGTGGTTGCTTGCCGAATTAGTCAGGTCTGCAGCTTCCGCAAGGGATGGCCTCCCTGGGAGCAGTGTGTGAGCAGGTTGGGGGAGACCACTGGGGCCCTGGCTCAGAGTGGGTCTGTGGAGAGAGAAGTCGGCTTTCCAGGATGCCTGTGGGTTTCCTTAAGAACCAGGTGTGGGATTGCACACCTGTGATTGCTGCTACTTGAGAGGCTGCGGCAGGAGGGATCACAAGTTCAAGGCCAGCCTGGGCAGTTTAGACCCTATCTCAAAATAAAAGGGCTGGGGTGTAGCTGAGTGGAGGCAAGCCCCTGGGTTCAGTGGGATGTGGGGGGATAGAAGGAAAGAGGAAAGGAAGGAAGGAAAGGGAAGGGGATGCGGGGGAAATGGAAGGCAATTTGGGGGCCAGGTAAGATTGGGACCGCCAGGCGGGTGCCTGTCATCCCACAGCTCTTTCCTGTGGGACTTTCTCAGTACTTTGTGATTGGGAAGGGAGATGGTTTCCCAAGGTGGCCAAGTGCAGGACGTGTCACACCATGTCTCTCAGCATTGTCCCTGGTGAACCCCCATCCCGGAAACCTGAGGAAGGTTCTTAGGGGGGAAGAGAAGAACTTAGGACTATGATGGAGTCGGGGGATGTGAGGGGCATGCAGGCTGAGGAGGCTGAGTCTTAATTCCTGGGTCTTCCTTTCCTAGGAAGAAGAGGCCAGACCCGGTGAGTGGGGGCCCTGACCTGGGAGGACCCAGCCTGGGGCTGGAGCTGGGACCAGCAGTGGGCAGGAGGTGAAGTCTGACCCTCCTCTCTTCTCTTCCTCCGTCTTCTTCATCTGGCCTCCTCTCATGTCTTCCCAGACCCCAAAACTGAGCTCTTTCCCCTGCCCTGTGTGCGGCCGCGTGTACCCCATGCAGAAGAGACTGACACAGCACATGAAGACGCATAGCACTGAGAAGCCCCACATGTGTGACAAGGTGAGTGGGCCAAGCCCTGGGTGGGGACGAGGGCCTTCCCCAGGCCTTCCCCCTGACTCCATCCATCCCCTGCAGTGTGGAAAGTCCTTTAAGAAGCGCTACACCTTCAAAATGCACCTGCTCACACACATCCAGGCTGTTGCCAACCGCAGGTACGTAAACCGCAGGTACGTCCCGCCGAGGCCCCCGGTGATAGGAGCACCCTTCCCCTTGCTGAGCTCCCCCCCTCTTTCCGCCCCAGGTTTAAGTGTGAGTTCTGTGAGTTCGTCTGTGAGGACAAGAAGGCACTGCTGAACCATCAGCTCTCCCATGTCAGCGACAAGCCCTTCAGATGCAGCTTTTGTCCCTACCGTACCTTCCGGGAGGACTTCCTGCTGTCCCACGTGGCTGTCAAGCACACAGGTCAGGCTGGCACAACCCACCCCCCACCCTCGGTTCCCCATGACCCAGGTCGGAGGCACCTCTCCGTGGCAGCCCTAGTCCACAGGAGTGAACGGGCCTTCCCTGCGCGGCCAGGTCGCACCCGGGCTCTGCAGTGCAGCAGGCAGGCCCGGCGTGGAGAGGCAGTGTTCTGTCCCCTTGGCACCCAGCCGCTGGTCAGCACGCTGGGGAGCAGAGAAGGAGCTCGCGTTCCCTTAGCCAGGTTCGCTTTTCCCTGGGGGTGTGTGGCCATGTGACCTTGGAAACTGTCACTCTCAGGAAGACTGAGTGCAGCCAGTGGCCTGATCCATTGCAGTCCTGGCCACCACTGTAGAAGCATAGGATGATTTGCTGGGAGTGGCAGCGGAGAGGTCCCGGGTTGGGGACGGTCTCCTGGGGGCAGTGAGGGAGCGCTCCCTGCTGTGCCCGCAGGAGCCAAGCCGTTTGCCTGTGAGTACTGCCACTTCAGCACGCGCCACAAGAAGAACCTGCGCCTGCACGTGCGCTGCCGCCACGCAAGCAGCTTCGAGGAGTGGGGGCGGCGCCACCCTGAGGAGCCCCCCTCCCGCCGCCGCCCCTTCTTCTCCCTGCAGCAGATTGAGGAACTGAAGCAGCAGCACAGCACGGCCCCTGGGCCACCCCCCGGCTCCCCGGGGCCTCCTGAGGTGAGCAGGTGGCAGTGGAGGGCTTTGGGGCGAGGGCCAGGTGTGATGCCACCTCTCCTGACCTCAGTGTCTTCCTTTGCACATTGGGGTTCAGCGGAACAATCCCTGCCCTTTACACTGTGATAAAGGCCAGCTGAGTCAGGTGCGCCACCTCAGGCTTAGAGCAGGCATAGCTTCCAGTATCCGTGGAGAGAAGGGAAATGCAGGCAGAATTCCAAAGGTCAGGAGTCCAGAACCCGTGTGGCAGCTCCAGAGGACCGGGCTGTCAGCACTGTCACTCAGCCTTTCTAGACACACAACTTCCATTTTGCGGTTGCCCATGGTCCAGTATGGTTGTAGAAACACCAGCCTTCTCAGCCACATCCAGAGAGGAAGCAAGAGGGAGGGATGGGGGGAGGTAAAAAGGATACCTGCCATCTGCCTTTCTATCTTTCCCTCGAACTTTACCAGAAGTCCCTTTTTTGGCTGCGTGGCCACACTTTACCTAGCTATAAGGGAGGCTGAGAGATGTAGTCTTCAAGCTGATTATGTTCCTCCTGCGGTGAAACTCAGAGTGCTGTTAGCAAGAAAGAAGGGAAGGATGGATTCTGGGTTGGTGGCTCTCCTTCTCTGCCACGTGAGCGCCTGCAGTTGCCCCAGAAAACATGGAGCGCGTGGTGTGCTGGTAGAACACAGGCGCCAGAGGTGGACGGTCCTGGTTCCAGTCCTAGCCCTTCTTAGCCAGTCAGTCTCTGAGCCTCGGTCCGTCCGTCTGAGCATTGAACTGGTCAGCATTCTGGAAGAGTGGCTGGAAGGTGAACAAGCCAAGAGAGGTGAAATGCTGACACCTCCGGGGCGCTCGTGAGTGGCGCTTGAATCTGGGCCACCCCCCTCAGGCTCGGTCCTGTCCTCACTCCACAGATCCCCCCGGAGGCAGCACCTTTCCAGGCTCCTGAGACTCCCCCGCTTCTCTGTTCTGACTCTCTGGGCAGTGCCACCATCATCTACCAGCAAGGTGAGCTCTGGGGGGCTGGGAGCTCCAGGTGGGCAGCGCAGGGTTAGGGTAGCAGTGCTGGTGGGGGACAGCGTGGAGCGGGTGCCGGGTGCCAGCCCTCTCTTAAGCTCAGGTCTCACCTCACCCAGGAGCTGAGGAGTCCACGGCAATGGCCACCCAGACGGCTCTGGACCTGCTGCTGAACATGAGTGCCCAGCGGGAGCTGGGGGGCACAGCCCTGCAGGTGAGCTGCCTGGGCTTCCACCCCGCACCCAGGTGCATGCTGGGTCCTGGGACGGAGAGCAGCAACCCAGGCCTGCCCTGCCCACGAGCTCCCAGTTGGTGGGAGCACAGGCCCACTGAAATCTGGTGGGCAGAGCTGGCTCACAGCCGGGGGCTCCAGGGGAACAAGGAGGGCAGGGACCTCTCCCCACTCTCCAGTTCCCAGTGACCTCTGCCACTCTGAGCAGGGGTGATGCTGCCTGTGGCTTCTGGGCCCTGTTCTCGTTGGCTTTTCCCCTCTCTGTGGCTGCCCTGCTCCTGTGGATGCTCCCTCAGGGTCTGAACGAGCTTCCCCTCTCAACAAGTCCCCAGCCACCTCCTGAGACTGACTCTCGAGACTGCCCAGCTTGGACCTCTCTTGCACTCCAGCGACTGTGGCGTGTTTGCACCCCACCCTCAGTTCCTTGTCCTCATCCTCACCCCGTCCTTCCTCCACCCACTGCCGGGGATCACCCACACTCCTCTCTGCCCCCACACATCCAGGCCACCTCCAAGGCAGAGGGCGTCTGCTAGTGCCTCCTTTGTCCCAGACCCTGGGAAAGATGGAGCATGTGCGTTACAGATGATGAGCTCTAAAAACCTGGAGCTGAGCCAGGCAGAGAAGAGAGGGGGTCTGCGAAGAAGGGCTGGCGTGGCCTGGAAATGGTCATGGAACAGAGTCCATGTGTTCAGGGCCATGTGGAAGTTTACGCTCTTACATACTTGATGGGTTTTGCCCTTGATATGATCCCTACAAAGACCTACCCCAACCTTCACACTAAGAACATGGAAACATGCATCTGTATTTTTTCTTAGGGTTTTATTTTTCACACTTGAATCTTTATTCCGCCTAGAATTTGGTTCTGGTGTATACAGAAAGGTAGTAGGGGTCTAACTTAATTTTTTCCAAAAGTTGTCTGACAAGGCATGTTAAAAAACCGTATCCCTATGGTTTGAAAGGGCCCCGTTATCATGGGCTGGATTCCACATGTGTGGGTGAGTGTCGGGACTTTCGGTTGTCCTGTTGATTGCTGCTCAGGTGCCTGTCACATGTGTTTTGTTTTCTAATTATGAAAGCATACACTTGGCTCAGGAGGCTGAGACAGGAGGATTGCGAGTTCAAAACCAGCCTTGGCAAAAAGCAGGGTGCTAAACAACTCAGTGAGACCCTGTCTCTAAATAAAATACAAAAAATAGGGCAGGGGATGTGGCTCAGTGGTCACATGGCCCTGACTTCAATCCCTGGTGTCCCCCTCCACACACAAAAAAAGTATATATACACTTGGGAAAACAACACGACTAGGAACTGTCCAGTCTACAAGGTGAAGTCCTTAACACCCTCCCTCCTTCGGATACCAGTTAACAGAGTAAGAACTTCTTTAGGATCGTGCCCATCTACACACACAACCCTAGACGACGTTCATTTCTTTAAAAAATGGGATCGCACCAGTTATGCTCCTCAGCAGCACCCAGCGCCTACGAATCTTGTTTTCTACGTCTCCACGCCATGCTCTTCATTCATCACGTAGATGTTCTGGCAGTTAGTCAGTTCTTTATTGGTTGGGTTTTTTCTAGTTTTTTCACTAATTCAAGCAGTGCCATCTGATGGAAGCACATTTCATGTTCTTAGTTTATAACAGGATTGTAATTGAAGTTGGACTTCTTCATATGTTTGTCAAAGACCATTTTGCTCCTTTCCTGAATCACCTGCTTGTATCCTCTGTCTCTTTTTCTATTATCTTTGATATTACTTTACAAGAACTCTTTTTTATTTCTTCTTTTAGTACTGGGGATTGAACCCAGGGGTGCTCTACCACTGAGCTACACCCCCAGCCTTTTTTGTTTTTCATTTTGAGACAGAGTCTTGCTCAGTTGCTTAGGGCCTTGCTCAGTTGCTGACACTGACTGGCTTTGAATTTGTAATCCTCCTACCTCAGCCTTCCAAGCCACTGGGATTACAGGCATGTGCCACCACACCCACTACTATTGACATTTTGAGCCAGATAATTCTCTGTTGTGGGTACTGTCCTGGGAAGTGTGAGATGTTTAGCAGCTGGCTTCTACCAACTACTTTAGTAGTGACAAACAAATGTCTTTGGACATTGTCAAATGTCCCCTAGAGAGTACTGTTACTGTCCCATTATTATTAGCTCTTTCCAGGTGCTAAATGGGATTTGGAAAACCAGGGTGTGTTTTAGAAAACTTGGGCTGTGCACACGAGTGGTGGCAGCACCGGATCTGGCCAGAGTGTGGATGAGCCTCGAGGCGCTGAGATGGAGGAGGGTCTTATCAGCTCCTCTGCCAGGCTCTGCCCATCATGCCCAGTCATGCCATTGCAGGTGGCCGTGGTAAAGTCAGAGGACGTGGAAGCAGGGTTAGCGTCTTCTGGTGGGCAGCCCTCCCCCGAAGACACCACTCCACAGGTGGTGACCCTCCACGTGGCAGAGCCTGGGGGCAGTGTGGCTGCTGAGAGCCAGCTAGGCACTCCTGATCTACAGCAGATCACCTTGGCACCTGGTCCATTTGGTGGAGCTGGCTACAGTGTCATCACAGCACCCACCATGGAGGAGGGGACATCAGCTCCTGGCACGCCTTACAGGTGAGATGTGTCTTCTGCAAGGCCCAAACCACCTTTTGAAGGTGTGCTGTGGCAGTCAGGTCTGGGCCATCCCACTCACCCTAGGTAGTAGGAAGTCACAGGCTGCTGGAAGATTCTGTCCTTGGGTCAGGAGCTTCCATTCTTTGGCCACTTAGCTGTTCAAGGAACTTGATATCCGGATCTCATCTAGTTCATTCCTGTGAGATCCATGTCTCCCTCCTTTACAAACAACGAAGTAGGCCAGGGAAGTCAAGTAAGTGGACTAAGTCAGACACGTGGGAGTAAGGCTGTGAAGCCTGGTCTCTCTGGTTTCTAATCCCATTGCCCTTTGTGTTCGATGGTCAAGGTGCTGCCCACATTTGAGGTCTAACCTGCACTTGGCTTCCCTGCAGTGAGTGAGTGTGAGCAGAGATGTGAACGTGCTTGGGGAACTCCGGCCACTGCGGGAGCCTGTGACAGTGTCCGCAGCCCTGGGCAGGCTGGTTCTGCATCTTCACTGTGCTCTTGGCTGCAGGTCCCAGTTGGCCCTGCCTCCACAGGGACCAGGCTTATGGTGGCAGATGCACCCATTTGTTCCTGCCCAGCCCTCTCCTATCCCACTGGCCAGACTTGGGTCAGACTCCTAGGGCTCTTTGCCTGGCTGCCTCCTGCCCATCAAAGGGACAGAGCCGACCATTTTTTGAGCAGTACAGTTGATTGAGCACTTGGTAACCATTTACAGAAGAGACAGCGGAGGCTCAGCTGGCACAGGGCAGAGCCCCAGGGTTCATGCGGTGATGTCCAGGTCATCTGTAATGGCAGTTATCTGAGGAAGGGGTTGATGCTGGCTGCCTGGGAGAGGGGCTTCCTGTGGCCCTCATCCTCACCCAGAACTCCATCTCACCATCCCCTTCTCTGGGCCCTCAGTGAAGAGCCCCCAGGGGAGGCAGCCCAGGCGGTGGTTGTAAGTGACACCCTCAAAGAAGCTGGCACCCACTACATCATGGCTGCTGACGGGACCCAGTTGCACCACATCGAGGTGAGTCTTGTAGCAGCTGGCCCCAGCCTCCGGCCCCTCCCAGCCTTCCCCGGCACCTCATATTGTGCTCTGATCTCTCCACAGTTGACTGCAGATGGCTCCCTCTCCTTCCCCAGCTCAGATGCCCTGGCCTCTGGAGCCAAGTGGCCCCTTCTGCAGTGTGGGGGGCTGCCCAGAGATGGTTCTGAGCCACCATCTCCAGCCAAGACCCTCCGGGTAGGGGACTCCCAGCATTCTGCCTCCCCACCTCCTGCAGCCAGCAAAACCCTGGGCCTGGCAGTGCCCCCCTCCCCACCATCTGCAGCCACTGCAGCATCAAAAAAGTTTTCCTGCAAGATTTGTGCTGAGGCCTTCCCTGGCCGAGCTGAGATGGAGAGTCACAAACGGGCCCATGCTGGGCCTGGCACCTTCAAGTGCCCCGACTGCCCCTTCAGTGCCCGCCAGTGGCCCGAGGTCCGGGTAAGTGCTACCCCCACCATGCCTCTGCTGTCATTCATTTGGCCATGAGTTTGTGTAACTGTCCTTTAGTTAAAGGCAACCCCTCAGCAAGGTCCCGGCTCTTAGGAAGCTCAGTCTGGTCAGAGGCCAGCCAGACTAAGTAAGGCCAGACAGCATTCCCAGTGTGAAGCCAGCGTGAGGCCAGGGAGTGCCGCTCAGTGCGAGTCAGTGGGGAGGACTGGGGAGTCCTGCTGAGGGGGACGCCACACAAGTGATGGTGGAGCTGGGTCTGCGTGGCACAGGTGTAGAGGGTGACAGGGTGGGTGGGGAGCTTGAGCTGTGTTGGAGGCTGGCAGTGGGGTGCTGTGCAGGCACACAGGGCAGCTCCCAGGTGCATCTCTTGTTGAACTCTTCTCCAGTACTAGAGACTGAACCCAGGGCACCTTACTACTGAGCTATTTCCCAGCCCTTTTTAGTTTTTGAGACAGTATCTCAGTCACATAGGGCCTAGGTTGCTGAGACTGGTCTCCATCCTCCTGCCTTGGCCTCCCAACTTGCTGGTGTGACAGGTGTGGACCAGGCCCAGCCACACCAACATTAGCCTGAGGATCCCCAGTTTCCAGATCTAGTCATGCACTGCATCCTGAGCTCACTGAGGGGCTAGGACCTCGAACCCCGCCCCTTCAAATGGGAAGGCTGAGGCCCAGCTAAGCAGGACTAAGCCCTACAGTGTCACAGATTCCCTCACGCTGCACCTGTCAGTCACATCTGTATAGAGCCGGGACAGGATTTTCCAAGCGACCTAACGGTGGTGCCTCTGGCCCCTCACTCCAGGGCCGCAGCCGCCCCGTGTTGGTTTGGTGTGTTCTTTCCACCCAGCTCCTCACAGCCTACAGGGTCTGGGTTTCCCTCAGTCCAGTTGCTTCCGAGGACCCAGGGACTTGTTGCCACCTGTCCTGACCCAGCGGTGCCCTGACTGTCCCTTCCGCAGGCCCACATGGCACAGCACTCGAGCTTGCGGCCCCACCAGTGCAGCCAGTGCAGCTTCGCCTCGAAGAACAAGAAGGACCTGCGGCGGCACATGCTGACCCACACCAATGAGAAGCCTTTCTCGTGCCATCTCTGTGGGCAGCGGTGAGGCCAGGTGCGGCTGGGCAGGGGCTGTTGGGCCCGTCTGGCAGATCCACCATGAGCCTCCTTCCTTCCTATGCAGTTTCAACCGTAATGGGCACCTCAAGTTCCACATCCAGCGGCTGCACAGTCCTGACGGGAGGAAGTCTGGCACCCCGACAGTCCGCACCCCAGCACGGACCCCCACCCAGACCATCATCCTGAATAGTGACGACGAGACGCTGGCCACGCTGCATAGTGAGTGGCTCCTGGGGCCACAGGGTGGGCACCAGGAGGGTCCAGAGACTTGAGCCACTGTCCCAGAATGCATCTCTGGACTGGGATAGTCTCGAGACCCCCAGAACCCCTTGGTGAGCACCTTCCTCTCTACCCAGCTGCCCTCCAGTCCAGTCACGGGGTCCTGGGCCCAGAGAGGCTACAGCAGGCCCTGGGCCAGGAACACATTATTGTGGCCCAGGAACAGACAGTGACCAATCAGGTAAGAGCCAGGGCCAAGGGCCATGCTGACAGGTCATGGACAGGATGGGGGCAGACAGAGCTGAAGCCAGAGCTGGCTTGGTCTTGGCAGGAGGAAGCCACCTACATCCAAGAGATCACCACGGCAGACGGTCAGACGGTGCAGCACCTGGTGACCTCGGACAACCAGGTGAGCTCCTACTCACCCCTCAGTCTTGACCTCTTGCTGTGCCCCCTCACCAAGCTCGCCCACCTGGGGAGAGCAGTACTTTCCATGCCACTGCTCCCATGGTCCCTGTGTGCAGCTGCCACGGGTGTCCGCGGCCCTCCTGCCTTCCCAGCCGAGCACCTGGTGAGTGGGGCCCTGTTACCTGCTTCCTCCCCGCTCCTCTGTAGGTACAGTATATCATCTCTCAGGACGGTGTCCAGCACCTGCTGCCCCAGGAATATGTTGTGGTCCCTGATGGCCACCACATCCAGGTAAGGCCAGGCTGGCGTGAGGTGGGTTTGGGAGGAAGGCTGTACAGCCTCCTTCAGGGGGTCACGGTCGGCTTCCTCTCTCCAGGTACAGGAGGGCCAGATCACACACATCCAGTATGAACAAGGAGCCCCGTTCCTCCAGGAGTCCCAGGTGGG
Source organism: Spermophilus citellus (assembly GCF_964194105.1). Lineage (NCBI taxonomy): Eukaryota > Metazoa > Chordata > Mammalia > Rodentia > Sciuridae > Spermophilus > Spermophilus citellus. Next base: position 4,650,721 of record NC_138185.1, on the reverse strand, counting down.
GCACTGCAGGACTGGACCAGCCGGGCCTGGAGAACCTCTCCAGGACCACATCTCATCAGTTTCTCCCCCTCCAGATCCAGTATGTGCCTGTATCCCCAAGCCAGCAGCTGGTCACACAGGCTCAGCTTGAGGCTGCAGCCCACTCTGCCGTCACAGGTACAGGGCTGGAGTATGGGGGCTGGGGCCACGCGCAGCTCTGGGGCCTTGGGCTCACCATGCTTTCCCCTCCCCTGGCAGCGGTGGCTGATGCTGCCATGGCCCAAGCCCAGGGCCTGTTTGGCACAGAGGAGGCAGTGCCCGAACACGTGCAACAGCTGCAGCACCAGGGCATCGAGTACGACGTCATCACCCTGGCCGATGACTGAGCCCAAGGGCCCAACGCAGATCATGGATATCGGGGCCAGCTCTCCTGGGGTGGGGGCATACACCTCCCTGTCCCACATAGGTCTCCAGATACTGGGCAGCCAGCATCCTGTCACCCCCAGAAAGCCAGACCTGTGTTTAGGGGGTTGGGAGGCAGCCGTGGACCCCAGCCAGGACACGCTGGGTGCCCAGCCTGCAGGCAGGCTTTGGGAAAGAAATTTTATTTTTGTTTGGATGGACCCACTGGTCCCTCAGTCTCAATAAAGGGACCAGAGTCCAGCCCTGGCCATCTTATTTTGTCCACTTGCTGCTAACAGTCTGAACCAGACAAGGACGAGGAAGCAGAAGGCAGGCGCCAGGAAGAGCCCACCACAGGTGGGAGAGTGAGGTGGAGGCTACCTGGCCCTGAAGCACAGCTGGCCCTGCCTCTGTAAGTACGGTGGTCCCACCGCAGGGCAGACCCTCGCTGCAGATGCCTCATCTCAGGAGAGGCCCAGCTGGAGGGAGCCTTGCCAAGCACCTCCAGCCTGCTTTCTGCCCTGGGGTCTCTGCTCAGAGGTCCTTAGAGAGTAGGCACCACACCCTGAGGTCTGAGGCAGCTCTCAGGCTGACTAGCTTCTAAGCTTTGACTATAATAAAACATGTAGCTGCCCACTCACAGGGTGGCACCAGGGCCAGCAAGTGGCTTTTGGCCTGGGTACAAGGCATAGCTGTTGGTCATCTCCCAAGAAGTGTCTGGGCAGGCCCAACTATGGAGTTTGGAGCTAAACAGTGCAGGCTCTGGGTTCTTCCAACCTGTTATGCAAGGGACCAGTTGTATCCCTTGATGGGGTGTGAAGGCCCAGGGGTCATGAGAAGGTGAGCCTGAGTGTGAAAGGGAATTGGTCCCAGAAGTATCTCCAGGTTCTCAGTCTTCTCTGTCCTCAAGACCCTCACAAGTTTGGGGGCGGGGGTCTGTATTTCCTTTTACAAATGAAACAAGGCGCCAACGTGGGCAGCGTGAGGGGGGCTTTGGGCCTATTTACAAGGGACTTGGAGTGAGTCTGAGGCAGGCAGTGGGGATGGGCAGGGAGGGGGAGCCCTGGCAGAGCCACAAGATTCCTATGTCATTGGCAGCCCAAGTCCTGCTGCCACCCCAGGGGCGGGCCCTGGAATCTGCTCAGCCTGCAGAGGCCCGTGTCCCAGCAGTCCACACCAGCACCCCTGGGGCTCCTCCTCCCTGCAGGGCGTGTTAAGTGGGGTGAGGCTCGCGGCTAGGGCCTTGCTCCCGGCCTGAGTCCCGGTCCTTGGCCTCGGAGGAGGAGGAGGAGGAGGAGGAGGAGGAGGAGGAGGAGGAGGAGGAGGAACTGCAGCCATGGTTGCGGCCTGACTGCCGATAGGCTGCGTTTAGCTCCTGCAGCCGCTCAGGCGTCGGCCCCCACTTGGCAAAGCCAGGGTCGTTCTGCAGGAACAGCACAGCCGTGTTGTGCAGGGCCTTGTAGTGCATCTCCTCCCTGTGGACAAGGCGGGCAGCTGCTCAGGGTGGGGCTTGCCTAGGCCAGATGAGCCTGGCCTGGCCAGCCATCCCTCCTGGCCCTGCTTTCCCCCGGGGCACCCACTTCTTGCAGATGTGCTGGGAGCCACTGCGGTACTCATGCTCAAAGGCGGGCAGGACCAGCTGGTGGCGTTTGAAGTGGCTCTGCTCCATGCGGGTGAGCGCTGGTGTGGGGGGTTCCCGCCACTCAGGGATAAACACAATGAAGGACAGGGGCTCTGGTGAGCTCTCCAGCAGTTTCTGTGGGAGGAAGAACAGGGTGGACATCAGAGGCTGCCCTCCAGGTGGCTGGCAATTTTGCCTCTCCCCCAGCAGGGTGATACACCCACCTCGAAGTGAGAGACCATGGCATCCATGAGCTCCTCGCAGAATGGAGGGTTGGCCTCAAAAGAACCGCTCAGCGGGGCAAAGTCCAAGCAAGGCCTAGGGCCAGAGGTGAACATTCAGTCCCATGGGACCTACCTGTCACCCCCATACCCCATAGGCAGGCCAGAGGCTAACACTTGCCCTCCGTGTATCTTGGGGCAAGGCATGACCCTGTACACTGAATGGGTGAGAGGACAGAGGCTCAGGCATGTTGTGGTGCCATGTGCTCCACACTAGAGAAGCAGCTGTGCTGAGTTGCAGTTGCCACAGCACAGGGCATACCCAAGGCTCCCTGGCTACTGAGCTGTGGCCTCTTGCTCTTGTGGCCACTTCTTCCCCCTGAACACAGCTGTGTTCTTCCATCAGTGCTCATCCCACCCCATGAATTTACCTGTGAGGGCTCTGAGGTGGACACTGCTCAGAGCTGCCCTCCATGTAGCTAATTCACCCAGAAGCCCCCAGACCAGATCAGGGCATTCACATGCCTGCCCACAGAGCCCGAAAAGCTGAGGCTGTCAGAGTTAAGCCTCCTGTCCAGGGTCTCACAGCTGGTAAGGGATGAAGGCAAGGACTGCCTCCAAGGCTGCCTGACTCCAAAGCCCTAAGACATTAGGAAGCAGTGGGCAAGGCAGGCCCCATGCTCTGGAGGCCTGCTTCCTAGGCATGGGCAGAAGGGGCCCAACCACCCCTGGCTCTCACCCGCGGGAGCCAAAGTAGCCATCTGTGTCAGGAAAGGCGGAACAGTACTGGCGGAAGTAGCAGTTGAGGGGTGAGGCAAAGCACTCAAAGCTGACGCCGAACAGTCGGTGAAGAGCCTCAAAGACGTGTACGGGCAGTGATCCCTGCAGGCCAGTCCCCTCATAGAGGCCCACACCGAACATCATCTGTAGAGTAGCCTCAGTGAGTGTTGGGCTCAGCCTCCCTCCCCCCCCCAAGAGGAGCCTTCCCGCTGGGACCCCAAGCCTGTACCTGGTACCGTCGGAGAAGACACCAGACCCTGGGCAGGAACCTCTCGAAGGCGGAGTCGTCAATGCAGCTATAGCGGTAAAGGAGCCACTGCAAGACCAAGGCATTGACTTCAGCAGTGGCCCACACCCTGATCACTAGCCGCCTCCTGAGGACTTGGTTAAGATCCCAGGCCCCAACTCATGCCATCAGCTAGGGCCCTTCTCCCCTCGGCTCTTACCAGCTTGCTGAAGTAGTTGCGGCTGACCTTGACCATCTCTCCCTTGTACCGGATGCAGACCACATTGTTCTCCATGTGCATCTCCACACTGGGCATGGGGGGTGCGGACACAGCCAGCCTCACTGGGTAGCAGTACACTAGGCGGGGCTCCACCTCGGAGGCCTCCGCCTCCTCTGTGGGCAGGGAGAGCAGTGAGGGGCTGTCCTTCCCCCATGGCCTCTGCATCTACTATGTGGCCAAGTGCTTTACACCGAGGGAGAGAAGTTTCAGTCCATGGATCAATTAATTGTGGCTCAGTTTCAGTAACAGGGAACAAAAGAGCATTTTTAAAAGCTACCAGTTGGCAGAGGAATAAACCGGTGGCCTGTGTCCATGTGCTGTGGATATAGCTACTGATGCAGACCCCACTCGGCATGCCTTGGGGCCTAGTGTGCAAGTAGGCTTGGGCCAAAGGTCTTGCTGCTGGGCACGGGTTTGAGAATCACTCTGCCTTCAACATAATAGTTATACTACCTTATTTGTGGACCCCTGGGGTCCAGGTGGTTTATTTGGGCTGCATGTGAGTACTCAAGATCCTATGGTCAGGTAATATGCCTCAGTCTGGGAAAAGTGAGGCCTGCAGAGAGTGGATAGAAATCCAGTCCACCTCACTGCTTACTGGCCTTTCTCATCGTATCTCTGCATTTCCCCCAAGGAGTGCTGAGAGCTCCTAGCCAAAGGGCACAGTAGGCCCTCCCCAAACACTGCGGGGAGAAATGGACTCCCCTAAGCCTGTCCTTGGCCTTGAGGCTCAGCCTTATTTGTTCCTTCAGTCAGGGTGTGGGACAGAGTTGGTGGTATCACAGAGGCTCACCACTACTTTGCTCCTACCTGAGATGTTATTTTCCTTGAGGATGGCAAGATGCTTCTCTCGGATCCGCTTGACATACTCCAGGGAGATGTGATAGATCTTACTGCAGATGCCTTCCACGGAATCCTTGGCTGCTGCTGAGACATGGGGACCACACTGCCTCCGCAGGTGTTCCAGGCGATCCTGGAGAAAACTCCTGATCAAGACACTTGTGGGGGCCAAAGGGCCTCAGTGGGGCTGGCAAGTAACTGCAGGGCTCTTGAATTCCAGCAGTCCTTGCTTTGAAACTGGCTTCACTACTTACTAGCTGTGTCCCTTAGACAAATCCCTCAGGTTCTCTGAATATTACTCCTCAATGGTCAAAGGAACACAAAATACCTAACAGGGCAGTTTGAACATTAAATGTAACCAGGCCCCTGGGATACAACAAGTGTCCAACAAATGCCAGCAGTTTCTGTTGGGTTCCCATGATGACTACAAGGGGAACAGACCAGCCAGGCAGTGGTCCCAGCTCACAGCATCTGTGCTCCATCTATCAGGGCACAGTGATTATAAAACAAGGAGCCTGGTTGGTGTGGATTTAGAAGTTGAGCTTTGAGCTACTTGCAAGGATGACTGCAAGCATTTGTAATTTTGCTGAATCACGCCTGTGAAACTGCAGAGTGAAAATGAGTCACTCCAGCTAGTGAGTACACCTACCTTTGTCACTCTCTACGTGTCAAGTACACAGTTACTATCGTGAAGTGCGAAACCTTGTCTCTTGTGAAAAATGGTCCTGAAAAGAAAGCCCATTGCTAGTGCTGGTGGAGAGGCTTAAGAAGTGAAAGGTTTTGGCCAGAAAACAGAATGGTTCTGGACACATTAAGAGCAGGGAGTTGAATCTGATGGTAGCTTTTAACTGTAATATAAACACACACAAGGAAAAGCAGTTTGTCAATCTGTTTCCAAAAATCCACTTGGGAGCTGTTGAACATTCATTAAGTTGGAAAGGCAGCCATATGTGTGTGGCCAAGCCTAAGGTTCTGTTAAGAATGTTAAGGGAGCTGGGCTTGGTGGCGCATGCCTGTAATCCCAGCAGCTCGGGAGCCTGAGGCAGAGGACTGCAAATTCAGATCCAGCCTCAGCAATTGAGCGAGGCCCTAAGCAACTTAGTGAGACCCTGTCTCAAAATAAAAAATAAAAAGGGCAGGGGACATGGCTAAGTGGTTAAGGCCCCTGGGTTCACTCCCCAGTACCAAAAAAAAAAAAAGAAGGGAAGGGATGTCCTTTGGGGAGAAAGCCAGGAGCCTAGACAGATGCCTCCACAGTCGTGAGTCTGGGGACTGGTTATGTCAAGGTCTGCGGTACTGCACGGGACAGGCTGCCACGGGAGCCCTGCCAGCCTGGGTAGGCAGAGTGAGTTTCCTGGAGGGAAGTGGCCAGAGAGCCTTCCCAGTGGCCTCACCCTGGGGTCCACTCACCATGTAGTCCTCCTTGGAGGCTGAGTGGTCTTTCCGAAGCCAGCTAAAAGTATCTTCCACGTTCCACTTGACCACCTTCCTGCTGTCGGGGGATGCGCTCCTGCCAGTCAAGGACGAGAGAAGGCAGGCTCAGCTGGGTGTAGGGCCCAGCCATTCAGGTGTCTGCGCCACCCTCCCCTCCCAATTCCACGTCACTGGTGTCCAGGGCATCAGCCCCCAGGCTCACATCCCAGCCCTTGTCTGCCTGTGTGAGCACAGGCCAACTGGCCTGAGACTTCCACTCTGCCCACAGACCCATCCTGTGTGGTGCAGTGACGGCCTCACCTGGACTCAATGAGCCGCCTGGCAGCCTCTGCGTATTTAAAGAGCAGGCGCTTGGCTTCCTCCCGGAACTTGATTCGGGATAACCTGGGTTAGAGGGGGGCAGAATTAGAGCCCTTCTACATGACTGGGCAGCACTGAGCGGTGCAGCTGCAGAGATGTACCTGATGGGAATGTCATTCATGATTTCACGAAACATGGAAGGTGACACAACTGGTTCACAGTTGCTCGGCAACAGGGGGTCAGATCCTTTGTCCACCACCTTGCGCTCCAGCATCCAGCGGTTGAAAGACTCCCGTGGAGGCTCAATACCTGAGGGACAGAGAGCTGCTGAGGCTCTGGATTTAGTCAACAGGTTCCACTTTGGGGTGGGCACACAAGAGGCACCACACTGGTCAGTAAACAAGACCTGGGCCCTGTTACTTCAGAAGTTTATTTTCTAGATTTCATTTTCCAAAATATATTCTGAGAATCGCTAGTTTATGGTTATGTCAGTAAGTGTCACATAGGGTTAAAGGGAAGAGAAGGACCTACATTTCAGCAATGTCAAGCAGGTTTATTTATGTAAAAGTTAAAAACTGCAGTTCACTAATAGGACACTTGGTCATTTCACTCACTGGTTTTGACACTTGTGAGATACAGGTATTCTTTTTATGTTCTTTTTCAGGTATGTGAAGAGTTGACAGTGCCTGGCAAATAGTAAGCTCCAGCCACCCTGTAGGTAAGCACTGCTTCTACTCCCTCCTTACAAGTAAGGGAACCACATGTTGTGTGTTGAGAGCTGAGCTTAGAATCAGAAGTAGTGGGTAATGGAACCAGGAGCCCAACAGGTCTGTCCGCTCCACAGAGCACGCTCTGACCAAGCTCCCCGCACCATCCCTAAGACCAGATGGCAAAGCCCTGGCTCTTGCTAAGAGTGGCTGGAAACCAGGGTGCTGGGGCCCAAGGATTACCCTCTCGCTGCTGGCACAGCTCCCGATAGTGCTGCCGCAGCTTCAGGATGAGCTGGGAGCGGAACTGCTCCACTTCAGGGTGCGGTGGCAGCACCTCAGAAGGCCCTCGGTGCTTGATGACAGCGTTGGTCTGGATGTCCAGGTCCCAGTATACCCTTGGGGCACACACAGAAGCAATGAAGATGCTCTGCCTGCTGCCACCATATCCCCCAAGCTGACCATTAGCAATGGGCACCCCCAAGCCAATTAGCAGGGACTCACTCAGTGGGTCGAAGGAGAGCTGCTTGCTGTTTATCTTCAGGGGATGCACCCCAAATCTTCAGCGTTGGAGTTCCTGGGACACTGGGGGAGCTGGGCACTGACTGGCCTGTGGGTGTCACAGGAATTTCAATCTAGAGCAAAAGAGAGACAAAGGGACTGGATCAGAAGACTTAGCAACCAGCTCCAACACTGCGTATCTGGTGAGCTGTGTCCTGGGCCCCCCTCCTGACCAGCCTGCCTAAGCCCAACTCTTGCAGGGAGCCTGTTGGCTGCCTGCCTGAGTTGGTCACTTACCAGCCAGGTCCTGAGAGCCCCGGACACTCACCTTGGGCTTCTTCACACCATTGCCGCTTGGCTGCTCTTCCGAGAGCTGCCGCTTTCTGGGCTTGTTCTCAGGCGGGGGGGTTTCCACCAAGCTTGAATCTTGGGGCAGTGGGGTCGCATTCAGCCCCAAAGGGTCCGACTGGTGGAGGGAGACCAGCAGAGTTGCAACCAGGGCCAGGTGCTTCGGAGCCCTAGTACTTCGGACTCTCATGCCCTCCCGCCCTGCTCTACTCAGCCGAGAACACAGAGGCTGGGATGCTGGCGGAGAACACCGGGCTCTGCTCTGGCCCGCTACCTGGAACTGTGTGGCCTTGGGTGAGCTACTTCCCTTCCTAATTTCCTCACCTTCCAAATGGCCACACAGAGCCCCACCTCACACTGGAGATTACTACGTGAATCAGCGAGTCCAACATACAGCATGAGATCGGTGCTTGGTACATTATTTTATTTTTCTTAAGAATGAAAGGAATAAAAGAGACTCAGAAATGTTCATATCCAAAAGATCAAGACCCTGTGAGTGGACCTCCTTTGATGACACCAAAAGTATGTGTGGTATGTGAGCATGTGGTCCTGAAATCACAGCAAAGTGTAGTTCCTGCTCTGCCTACTGCTAGCTGTGAGGCATCAGGCCATTTGGTCCCTCTGAACCTCAGCGTCTTCATCTATAAAATGGAGATGCCAGGTGGCTTGCTTGTATCTAATAAAAGCTGCCCCAGCTGAGGAACCTTAAGCCCATATTCCCCCCAGACAGCCTCTCCCTGCCCTTCCTCAGCACTCTGACATTCAAGTTCTTAGAACACTCTTCTCTCCTTTTACCACTCTCACTTAGTTAACTTCACCTTAAATGCTGATTCTCAGAGCAGTGCTTCCTGTACCTTCCCCTTCCCCAGACCAAGTCAGGATCCCTGCCGTAGGGTTTTTTTCCTTTGGGTGGTGCTGGGGACCACACCCAGGGCCTTGCACATGCTAGGCAAACACCCCTAACCCCTCTGCTGAATTCTTCACACCATACTTCACACACATCTGCACCTGTAATCCTATGGCCCCACTCTAGTGAACTGTGGGGAGACGGCATGTCTATCTTTCTCACACCTGTCTCCCTGGCACAGTGCCCAACAGGTAGCCGAACTTCACTGTGCTACTCTATGATGATCATCTGTTTGTCTGTCTGCCCTATTTGAATGTAGGCTCCAGGAGGGCAGGGACTGTATCTGTCTTAACACTGTGTCTGCTGGTGTCAGCACAGGGCTGGGCGCTAAGAGATGTTCAGAGTACGCTTGGGGAAGACGACCCATGTGCCAGAGGCTGTTGAGACCCCTGGGCTAGGCTGGCACTCACAATCACATCATGCTGGCCCAGCACGGGCATCTCCCACAGGGACTGGTTGGTGAATCGGTTGAAGTAGTAGGGACGGTTCTCCCTCCGGCTCCAGCACTTCTCCCAGCCCGCATGCACCAACTCCTCTGCAAACAAGCGCAGAACCCACCAAGGTCATGGCTGCCCTCGGAGGACCCTTTCTACCCCACTGCCCACCACTGCCCCTGGCAGTACCTGGGAGGTCCTGTACCAGTCGGACTGGCTTTGGAGAGCAGGGCTGGCTCTGGGTGGAGGTGCCTGGGGAGTGACTCAGCAGAGATGCTTCTTCCCGGGGGCTGCCGTGATTCTCATTGGCCATCTCAGCACCCACACGGGACCTGCCACACAGAGGACCAAAGAGTCAGCTCCATCTCGCCCTCCAATTACAACCAAGGGCCCTGGTGACCACCTGCAGATGCGCTAAAATCTAACCCAGTCCTGCCCTGGAAGGTCAGTATGGTACTTCAGAAGGAGCCTTGGGACCTAGGCTGCAGTTCCCTCAACCATAATTAGGTGCCCTTCTGCTGCTCCCCTGCCAAGAACAACCTTCCCCTCATTCTCTGCCTGGCTTGCCCCTAGGCTCACATCCTCCAACAAACCTTCCTCGACTGCCCCTCGCAGACTAGATGGTCAGGGCCCTCCCCAGCGCCATGAACACCGGTGCTGAGTACTCAGATGGTTTGGTGTAAACTGGATTTATCTCCTCATTATAGATTTTTAACCTTCCAGGAACAGGAATTCATGCCAATGTATCTCTCTCCAGAGCTCAACATAGTACCTGGACCCAAAAGGAGCTCTATTAATTCTGTAAACATTTACAAATCAAGACTGGCAAACAAGACAGAACAGTGTCTGCCCTTGAGAAGCTATTTCTACAAGAAAGAATGGGAGCCCCTACTCTTGAGAGGATTTTTACCACTCACATCCAGCAGAAGATATATAAGTAAACCAAAGCACAGCTGGGGAAGGAGCGTGGGATCTAATTGGTCACCTCGTTTTACACTACAGGGCAGGAAGCAATCTGTTGCTAACAGAACCAGTGCAACCAAAAAAGACTACCTAATTCAAGTCTTCAGAATCCCCAAGTGAAAACTAGCATTAAGTACTAGCAAGGAGGCCAGTTCCTTCAATTTGTATTCCCTACCAGCCCCACCCAAAGTACACCCAGCACAAGCTTTGATGACCAAAGTGGTTTCTGGCCAGGGATTGTTATATCCCTAGGGGGCCAACCAAGATCAAATTGTTGATGCTGGAGTTGTTTTCAATATGTCACAATACCCACAAGAAATCAAACCTTTGCCCACAATAAGACCACAAAAGCAGATTTAAACATTCATTATCTTTGCATGTTGAAATTTTACCAACTCATTGTGGCCACACTGATTAGCTCATGCTGATCAGGAGCTCTGGTTGGCTGTTGACGACATCATAGCAATCACTGGGACACTGATTTTATTGTACACTTAGTCATAGTCATCTTGTTAATTTGGAAAGGGAAAAGTCAATGATTACTTCATCAGTACAGTTTGGCAGATAAAATGCAGGGGCACAGGATATATATACAACGAAAGAGTGCCTTGACAACAAAAGGGTTTGGAACTGTTCCTTGGGGGCTGAGCCCATAGGTTCCAAGGCTGAATGAGGTCCCCTTTCTCTCACCCTCTGGGGTCTGCAATGCTAGCATGAGAGGGTTTTCTTCTGCAGCTGGACTGACCCCCACGTCACAAGGTCCCACAGAGATTGGGGAAGGCCTGCAGCAGAGGAAGGCTCAGCACAGGTGGATGAACTGGTCAGCAGTGGAGTGGACAGGGGCTCAAGGAACTCCTTGTATCAGCAACTGGAGAGCAAACAAAAAAAGACAGTCACTGACCTGTAAAATGTTGCAGGGAGAGGACAATAGGGACAAGGACAAAGAGCAAGTTGGGAGACTAAGACAGGGCAGGCAGTAGACAAACCCAGCCTGGAATTTTTAACACATACACATTTTTTGAGATGGGGTCTCTAAGTTGCCCAGGCTGGCCTCAGGGAATCTGGAAACTCAGGAAATGAAAATGGTATTTCTCCAGTCTTCCAACCAATAGGTTTACTGAGTAAGTTTTTGGCCTGCATGGTTGCACCAGGACCATGTTCGAGAGGACGCAAAGCTTGGTTGGGCAAGGGCTCTACCAGCCCAGAATTTTTCAAATCTATATAACCAGATGTGGTAGTGCACACCTGTCATCCTAGCAACTCCGGAGGCTAAGGCAGGAGGACCACAAATTCCAGGTAGCCTGGGCAACTTAGCCAGACCCTGTCTCAAAATAAAAAGGGTTGTGGCCCTACTTCCGCGGTAAACTGTCCCAATCCCCAGTACTGCCCAAGGGGGTGAGGGCATGAAGAGGAAGATAAAAAATATCATGTATCTATATGCATATATACACGTTTTTGTTTGTTTTGAACACAGCATATTGCTCTGTTGCCCATGCTGGTCTTGAATTCCTTGCCTCAAGCCATCCTCCTGCCTCAGCCTCCCCTGTGGTTGAGAATACAGGCCACACCATTGGTCCAGCTTTTAATAGTTTTTAAACAAAGGGCCCACGATTTCATTTTGCATACTGGGACCCACCAAATAAAGAATCCTTAGCCCAAAGGAAAAAATGTACACACATACATATCAGAGATCTGAGGGTACCAGGCCAAGCCACCCACACTGAATGAAAGACACACTTCTCTGAATGTCTTTTAAAAAATTAAAACATAAACACATTATATAACACATCTCGTTCATCTTTATTGAAAAATATTTTTCCCAAGAAACGTCCTGTCATACAGATGCACCAGGTAGATGCACTTTTTAGATGAGATGGCACAGTTTAGCTTGAGGCCAAATGAGGACACTGCAGTATTTTCAAAACTGTGCATCAGAATCATTTGGGGCTTTTAAAAGAAAATACCTCAGATTCCTCTATCTCACTCCACATCTTAAGAGCCAGAAACGGCGAGAGGAGGTTCAAGAGGATTTATAATTTTTACACGCATTCCGGTAGAACTGGGACTCTGGATGACTTTATACCACTGGAAATCTTTACCAATTTAAATTCTCTAAAGGGCGGGGGGGGGGGTGCAGCTTGGTGCAGAGCGCTTACTTGGCATACTTGAGTCCTTGGGTTCGAAAAATTAATAATTTTAAGAATGAATAAAGTCGCTGAGATTGGGGTGCAACAAGTCTGTGGCCTTACTGCTGATACAAGTACCAGCTTTAGGGTCGGACACGGTTCCAGGCCCTGCTGCCGCTTCCCGGCTTCTACACTGGCACCGCTCAACCTCTCCGCGCAGCGCCTAACCCCTCGTGCACTCTCCGCACGAGAAGCTGTCCTTGTCAACGTGATGTACTCATTCCGCAGGTGGCCTCCCGACCCTCACGCGTAAGCAGTTCAAGAAGCGCAGCGGAGCCTAAGGACACACAACTGTATCTGCGCAACCCGAGGAACCCACTAGAAGGAAGAGTCCGATTCCGGGATTGGAGGAAGACGAGGCGGGAGCATCTCAGCTGTGTACCAATCAGAACTTTCCGGCCCAGAAAGGAGGAGCCACAGGACTTGCAAAGTACGCAGGCGCGAGGACGCGCGAAGGCGGGGCAGGACGAGGCCCAGCGCGCGTGCACCTGCCCTTCTCCCAACCCCAGCGGGGGCGGGTTGTTTGGCGCGCGCGCGCCTGCCCATCTCCCGGGCTCCGCCCCCCGCCCCGCCGCGCGCTCCCGCCCCCGGGCTGAGGCGACTCAGAGTCGGAGCCCGACACAAAGGCGGTGGCGGCGGCAGCAGCGGAGGGGCCCTGGAGGCCGCTCCGCCCGCGCTCTCCGGGCCCACCTTCCTCACTCCGGCCACTGGCCCGGCTGCCCACCCGCGGGTCTAAGATGGCGGCGGCGAAAGAGTCCAGGCCAGCGGTAGCCCTGAGCGGAAAGCGCCGGAAAGGCCACCGCTGCCCGGCTTCGGATTCCTGGACCCTGGCGCGGCTCGCGGCGAGACCATGGCTTCCTGGGGTTCTTACCTGCCCGGAGCGGACTTGAAGAGATGCGGCTACACGTTCTGCTCGACCTCCCGTTTTGCCGCCTCCGCCTCGCCCTCCCCAGCGCCGCTGCCGCCATCTTGTGTCCCGGGCCGGGACTCCGCGCTGCGCATGCGCTGGTACCGCCTCTGAGGGACCTCGCCACGACTGTGCCGCCATCTTGAGTGTGGCGGGGCTGTCTGGCTCCCTAGAACTTGCTTGTTTCTGACCCCCTCCCCTCCCTCCCGTCCTTCTCTGCTGTCCCAAGCGTTTTTGAGGAGAGGAAAACAGCTCTGCTTCCCCCCGGGTTGTGAACAGAGCGAGAAATGAATTCACCAACGTCCTTGCCTCAGTTTCCCCCGAGAGTACACCTGCAGGGTCCAGAGGACCCAGTTGGGCTCGCCAGGGGACTCGGGGCCGATTTGGAATCTTCTGGGGGCTCGGGCTCAGACGCCAACTCGGGGGCGGAGTCCTGGTGACGTAGGCTTAACGTAATGGGCACCTGGGTCCTAGCCTCCGCGGGTCTGTGCTGCCTCAAGCCAGCCTCTTGCCCTCTCTGGACCAGCGTCGCGTAGGGTTCCAGAGTGTGTTCCATCCCTGCCCCCATGTCCAGGCTGTGTGCGAGTGACCCTCCCGTTAGCGCCTGCACGAGTTGTAAGTGCTCGGAGTAGAAGACACTTAGCCGTGGGGCGGTGGAGGAGTGCTTGGGGGCGCTGGGAATGAAGGCGGCTTTGGCAGAGTTAGGGAATTAAATACGAAATGCACCGATACGAAACGTATCGGTGGCCATTAGAGCTCGTGGGCCACGCATGAGCGAGGCCCTGGGTACTGTCCCCAGCGCCGCAGAAACCCGATGGCAAGCCTCGCTGAGGCCCCAGAGCCTAGCGAGAGGTTGGCAGTTGTTGGGCGCCCCCTGCCAGCCTTCGGTGGGGGCTGGCGAGCTTCCTGGGATAGGCACCCTTCCGTCTGGCCTGCCGAGTGAGCCCACTGCCCCGTAGCTTGGGAGGCAGGTTTGGCCCCTGCCGGAAGACTAGTGCTTGTGTAGAGCCGAGGGAACCGGAGCGCAGCTGTGAGGCCGAGACGCTGCTGCCTGCAGATTAGGACGGCGAGGGCGGTCAAAAAACACTAAGAACCAGGCATCTCAGCAGTCTGGGTTCAGATTCAAGATGCATGACCTGAAGAATTTAACCTCTTTAGACTTTCGCTTCCTCAATACAACATAATAAACTCACCCACCTCCTTAAGGGTTGGAGAGGGTCAACTGAGGTGATGCAGCTCATGTACTCAGCACAGCACCTTACACTTAGTGCTTAATAAATGTGAGCTGAGGGCTGGGGATGTGGCTCAAGCGGTAGCGCGCTCGCCTGGCATGCGTGCGGCCCGGGTTCGAGCCTCAGCACCACATACCAACAAAGATGTTGTGTGCGCTCGCTCTCCCTCCCTCCCTCCCTCCTCTCTCACTCTCTCTTTAAAAAAAAAAAAATGTTAGCTGAAGTCGGCCCACAGGTTTGCGAGGCCTGCTCCATGTAGATTCGAGCCCTCCAGAAACAAGAACAAGCCAGCTTCATAAGCAGTCCTGTCCTCTCACCTTTTGATGGAAGACTAGGAAGCCAGACACCTGGGCTCTATCTCACACCCTGCATCGGAGGACCAAATGGCATACCTTGCCTGGGACATGGAGTTACACTCACTCTAAAGAGTGCCCAAATCTACAAGCTCAAGTAGTTCATTTTTACACTAAAGTGTAAGAACCATGTAGTGATTGTTATCTGTTCTCATTAATTATTGATTGGTAACCAAGGCACCAAACTTCCCGAGTACCTGTTCCAGTTTTACCAGGAGTTCTGAGTAGAAACTGAGGCTAGGGCAGGTCAGGGATGAACAACCATGAAGTAACAGGACGGTAGTATTCTCAGAATCAGAACCTTAACCCTCCCTGGTTTGACTCTTCTGTGGGGAATGGAGTCCCAACTCCTGGGAGGTGACTCATCTGACTTCACCAGCTGCCATGGACCTACCACTTCAGTGTCTTCCAGGTTACTTCTAACCAGAGTGTTCAGCACTGCTCTTCATGTTTCTGGGTTTTTGTGGTCCTGGGGCTTGAACCCAGGACCCTGTCCCTGCTGGCAGGCACTCTACCAGGACCCTGTCCTTGCTCTTCACCTTAATCTGCCTCCCCTTCTGATGTATTTCCTATCTCTTTCCTCTATTCATTTTTTTTTAAAGAGAGAATTTTTTAAATATTTATTTTTTAGTTCTCGGCGGACTCAACATCTTTGTTGGTATGTGGTGCTGAGGATCGAACCCGGGCCGCACGCATGCCAGGCGAGCGCGCTACCGCTTGAGCCACATCCCCAGCCCAATAGAATTTTTTTAATATTTATTTTTTAGTTTTCATCAGACACAACATCTTTGTTGGTATGTGGTGCTGAGGATCAAACCCTGATCGCACGCATGCCAGGCGAGCGCGCTACCGCTTGAGCCACATCCCCAGCCCCCCTCTATTCATTTTTCAGTCAAAATCAGCCTTCTCCCTCCATCTTCCTTTCCACTACTTTAGAGGGAGCCTCTGCCAGGAGCGGTGGCGCATGCGTGTAATCCCAGGGGCTCCGGAGGCTGAGGCCAGGAGGATCCCGAGTTCAGAGTCAGCCTCAGCAAAAGCAAGGCTCTAAGCAACTCAGAGAAACCTTGTCTCTAAATAAAATACAAAATAGGGCTGGGTATGTGGCTCAGTGGTCGAGTGCCCTTGAGTTCAATTCCCCACCCCCCAAAAGAGGGAGCCTCTTTCCTTTTTAAACCTTTTATTAAGAATAGCACATGTATCAGTTGGTAGAGTGTTCGCAAGTACAAGGCCCTGGGTTCAATCCCCAGCACTGCCAAAAAAAAAAAAAAAAAAGAATAGCACACATGGGGGGGCTGGGGTTGTGCTCAGTGGTAGAGCACTCCTAGCCCGTGCAAGGCCCTGGGTTCTTCGATCCTCAGCATCACATAAAAATAAAATAAAGGTATTTTGTCCAACTACAACTAAAAAAAAATTTTAAAAATGAATAACACACATAATCTGGGGGTTGTGGCTCAGTGGTAGAGCACTCAACTGGCATGTGTGAGGCACTGGGTTTGATCCTCAGCACCACATAAAAATAAATGTACTGTGTCCATCTATAACTAAAGAATTAAAAAAGAATAGCACACATGGGCTGGGGTTGTGGTTCAATGGTAGAGTGCTCGCCTGGCATGCATGAGACACTGGGTTTGATCCTCAGCACCGCTATTGTGGCCCCCTAAAACTAAAAAGTATTAAAAAAAAAAAGCACACATGAGCTAGGCATGCTTGCATGCCTAAAGTCCAGGGAGGCTGAGGCAAGAGGATAACTTGAGCACAGCAGATTCAAGACCAGCCTGGGCAGCATAATGAGACCCCGTCTCAAAAAAAAAAAAAAAAGTGTGAAGCTTAATAATGTATCTTCCCCCATCCCCACCCCATACTGGGGATAGAACCTAGGAGGCGTTTACTCGCTCAACTCCATCTCCAGCCCTTTTTTTTGTATTTTGTTTAGAGACAGGGTCTCACTGAGTTGTCTAGGGCCTTGCTAAATTGCTGAGACTGGCTTCGAACTTGTGATCCTCCTGCCTCAGCCTCCTGAGCCGCAGGGATTACAGGTGTGCGCCATCGCACCTGGCCTGACTGCTTTTGTGGCAGTTATCCCTTGCTTTTGCAGTTGTACCATCTGAGCATTTGTTCCTAAACACTAGAGCTTTACCCCTTCCTTAAATTTTATATAAATGAAATGAGCAGTGCACTTGCAGTACTCATCTGTTGTCACATGGAGTCACAGTGAGTTCCTTTCCATTGCTGTGTTTTGTCTTTCACTGTACATTTATCTATTTGATTGTTAAGGGAATTTGAAGCCTCGCACCTCCCATACCTCTTGGTTTGGGAGGTCCGCTGGTCTTCCAGCAGTGCCCCTCTTTTAGTCTATTACAATCTTCAGCCTCAGGGATCTTCTAGTCATATGGCAAACCTGACATAGTTGCCTTGTGCCTAAAGCCCTTGAGTGTTTCTTCAGTGCAGGACAAAATCCCAAACCCTTAGCTTGGCTTTCAAGGCCTGTAATTATAAAGAGCTACCACAGCAGAGCATGTACTACATTCATTACATTCACAGTCGAGACCTTTAAACTCTCTCTTCTTGATCTGGTCCCAGCCATCTTGAACTGCTTGCAATTTTCCTCAGTGTGCCAGGTTCTCTCTTGACCCTGGACCGTGGCATATGCTGTGTGCTCTCACTCTTCCCTCAGGCTTCAAGTCAGCCCTTAGATGGCACCTCCACTGGCAACTTTCCCTAAAAGATATCCCATCTCTGGCGAAGTCAGCTCGGCTCTTCTGTGCTCCCCTGCTGCCCCATGCTCAAGTATCTGACCATTTTCTTTATCCTTTAGACTGTGGGCTACATAGGGGTGGGAGCTCGGGCTTGTGTGCCCTTATAGCCACCATGCTCAGCCTGTGTCAATCACACTGAATTGAGGTCTGAGTGATTTCTTTCTGGTATCCCCATTTCTATTCCAGGATCTGGTTTCTGTGGTGGGAACACCAAGGCGGTGTCCTTGGGGAGGCCAAGGAAAGCATGAGCTGCCTGTTTGATCTCTGTCACCAGCTGGAATCCTCTACACCCAAGATAGGGATGAAGCTTTCAGCAAAGATTTTGGGACTTTGAAGTTCTCCAGCAATGTTTCTGAAGCTTTGCTGACAGCAGGCCTGGGCTAGGTGGCTGAGATAAGCAGGATCCTCCAGCTGGGACCAGGGCAGCCTCGTGGGTTTAGAAAGGCCCTGTGCTTAATGTTCTGTCACTCTTTCTTTTTTTAGTGCTGGGGATGGAACCCGGGGCCTCACACATGCTAGACAGGCACTCTGTTGCTGAGCTGTGTCCCTGGCTTCCGTCACCATATTAATCCTTCAAAGTTTTGAAGAAAGTTCTCACATTTTCATTGTACTCTGGTCCCTAAAAATCATGTAGCCATTCCAGGCTAGGAACTCACTGCCAGGGCCTGTGAGGACCCCGGTCTCAGCTCAGGACAAAGGCTGCTCCATGTTGAAGCAGAACATAAACATACTAGCTCAGTAGAAAGGGTGTGGACTGTTTCAACACAAAGAAGTGAGGTGATGGGACCCAACTTATTATATTGTTTTTCACTAAGGTTACTATGTGTGTGTGTGTGTGTGTGTGTGTGTGTGTGTGTGTGTGTGTGTGTTTTACCCAGGACTGAACTCAGGGGCACTCAGCCACTGAGCCTCATCCCCGCCCCTATTTTGTATTTTATTTTGAGACAGAGTCTCACTGAGTTGTTTAGTGCCTTGCTTTTTGCTGAGGCTGGCTTTGAACTCACAATCCTCCTGTCTCAGCCTCCCAAGCCACTGGATTATAGGCATAAACATGCACAGCTACTAAGTTTACTATTTAATTTTGGTTAAAATGCAATATATTTAGAAATACAAGAAAATATGCAGTTAAAAAAAAAAGAAATGGGATGATGGAGATGCCAGTTACCCTCATCTTATCATCATACATTGTGTATGTGTGTTGAGGTGTCACATTGTGCCCCCTAAATGTGTACACTATTATGTCAAAAATAATATATTGAAAAAAATACCATATATCTTAGCCCCCTGTTCTCTGCCAGTGCAGTAAGAGCAGGAGTTGCACATCAAGGACTCTCTGAGGTTGAAATCACACTGAGGCAATGTCCAAGCCAAGTGGGCCTGGCCCCAGGAAAGCTGTGGAAGGGAGGCTTCCAGCCCAAAGTGTGGTTGCAACAGGGAGTGGCTCTCTGGCCATTCTGGAACCAGATGGCAGAAGTTGTTTAAGCCAAGAATAGATGAGGGGAATGGGCGTCTCCTCTGGTCTTCCTGGCCCTGTGAACGTCTGATATGGTGTGTGTTCCCTCCATTGCTTCACGTGGCCAGACCCATAAGTACTGAGCCCGTCTGAGAGCCTTGAGAACAGGTAAGACAGGCCCTTTGTCTTCAGAGCCCACAAAGCAGTGGGGAGGCAGATCACAAAAAACCCTCTGCCACAGGCAGATAAGCGCTCCCAGGGACAGCCAGGCAAGTGGGTGCTTAAGGAAGGAGGCTTCAGAGGAGTTGGCAATGAACTGAATCTTGCTAATAGAATTGGATTTTCCAGGAAGGCAAGGAAAGGGAAAGGGTATGGCCTCTACCTAGAGGTATAGAAGGGAATGACGTGTTTGGAGAACTGGTCAACCTGAGCACAACAGGGGAATGTGGTCTTTCCAGGGCCTTGGGAATCCATATTCAGTCCCTGTCCTGAATTAGTGCTCAGCATCTCCAGGTGGCAGTTGATCATATCAGGACAGGAGTAGACGACACCTGGATTGTTCCCTCCATGCTCCCACCTATTCCCTAGGATACCCATTGTTTTTCTACCTTGAGCAGAATGGCCAAGACCGGGATGTTTACATGAGCTGAGTCTGCAGAATTAAATTCCAGACTTCTCCAAAAAAGAAGACAGGGCGACAGCTGGCAGCTTCCTGAAAGTCTGAGATCAGAGGAAACTTTGACCTAGAGAGGAGGAAGAGGAGGACATCTAGTTGAGATTGGGTCCCAGCTAAGGGGTTCCTCAACACTTGGCTTCTAACACAGAGACCTCAACACTAGTGGAGGAAAGTATCTTTAATAGATTTATTAGGGTGTAACTTAACATACTATGAGATTCTCCTGTTTCTAATATACAATTCAATGATTTTTAGTAAATTTACAGAGTTGTACAACTGTCACCACAGTCAGCTTTATTTTTTATTTATTGATGCTGAAGATTGAACCTAGGGCTTCACACAACTAAGCACATATTCCATCCTTTTTATTTTTTATTTCAAGATAGGGTCTCTCTACATTTCCTAGTCTGGCCTTGAACTTGCAATCCTCCTGCCTCAGCCTCCTGAGTGACTGGGATTATAGGCATACACCCATGCCCGGCCACAATTCAGTTTTAGAACATTTCCATCACCCCAAAAGGATCTCTTGTACCCATTTGCAGTCCATCCTTATTCACACCCCAGCTCAGGTGAACATTAATCTGCATTCTGTCTCTATAATAATCTCCCTTTTCTGGACCACTTTGCATGATGTTCTTGAGATTCATTCATGTGAAAGCTTATGACAGCAGTTCTTTATTTGTTATTGCTGAGTAGTATTCCATTGTAAAGATATATCATATTTTATCTGTTTACCAGTTGATAATCTTTTAGATTATCTATCTACTTTTTAAAAAAATTTTTTTAGTTGCCAATGGACCTTTATTTTATTTATTGATACGTGGTACTGAGGATCGAATCCGGTGCCTCACTCATGCTAGGCAAGCACACTGCCACTGAGCCACCACTCCAGTCCCTTATATCTACTTTTTTACTATCAAGATTAATGCTGGGCTGCGGATGTGGCTCAAGCGGTAGCGCACTTGCCTGGCATGCATGTGGCCTGGGTTCGATCCTCAGCACCACATACAAACGAAGATGTTGTGTCCGCCGAAAACTAAACAAAAATAAATATTAAAAATTTTTAAAAAAAAGATTAATGCTGCGGAGCATTCACGTACAAGCATTTCGTATAAACATACATTTTTCACTTAGTGGGGTAGATACTTAGGAGTGGATTTGCTGTATGGTAAATTTTTTTTTAAATATTTATTTTTTGTTGTTGGATACAATACCTTTATTTTATGTATTTATTTTTATGTGGTTCTGAGGATCAAACCCAGGGCCTTGCACGTGTGAGGTGAGCAATCTATCGCTGAGCCACAACCCAGCCCCCGATGGTAAATTTTTTAACCTTTTAAGAAACTGCCCAAATTAATCTGGGGATATGTCTCAGTTAGTAGAGTGCTTGCCTTGCATGCATAAGGCCCTGGGTTCAATTCCCAGCACCACAAAAACAAACAAACAAACAAACAAAAAAACTCTGCCAAACTGTTTTCCAAACAGTTTTAATATTTTACATTCCCGCCAACAGTGAATGAGCATTCTAATTTCTCTGTTCTATGTTCTTTTCAACATTTGTTCACTTATTATTGTCAGTCTTTGGAGTTTTTTGCTTTGTTTTTGTTTTGGTACTAGTGATTGGCATATGCTAAGCACATGCTCTACCACTGAGCTATATCCCAGACCTTGTTATTTTTTATCTTGAGACAGGGGCTCACTAAGTTGTTTAGAGCCTTGCTAAGTTGCTGAGGCTGGCTTTGAATTTGTGATCCTTCTACCTCAGCCTCCTGAGTTGCTAGGATTTTCAGGCATGTGTCACTGTGCCCAGCTATCCCAGTCCTTTTTACTTTTTTTTTAATATTAATTTTTTAGTTGTAGTTGGACACAATACTTTATTCATTTATTTATTTTTATGTGGTGCTGAGGATCAAACACAGGGTCTCGCACATGCAAGGCAAGCGCTCTGCTGCTGAGCCACAACCCCAGCCTTCATTTTTACTTTTGTATTTTGAGATGGGGTCTCACTAAATTACCCAGACTAGCTGAAGCTTGCAATGCTCCTGCCTCAGCCTCCTGAGTCATTGGATTATGGTCCTATACCACGCTGCCTGGCCCAGCTGTCAATCTTTCTTGTTATATCCTTCTGCAGAACTTTTTTTTAATATTTATTTTTTAGTTCTCGGCGGACACAACATCTTTGTTGGTATGTGGTGCTGAGGATCGAACCCGGGCCACACGCATGGCAGGCGAGTGCGCTACCGCTTGAGCCACATCCCCAGCCCCCTGCAGAACTTTAAAAAATATACACAGTGCCTTGGCTCTATCTCAGACCAATCACATCAGAATCTTGGGGTTTGGGACCTTGGCATAGGTATGCGAAACAAAAACCTATCTACTTTAAAAGGTGCTACTATGCAGAAGAGTAAGGGACTAGAGGTTCAACCTCCGATCAGAAGCTCTGCCTTACCCAGCACTGAAAAGGGAGCTCAAGCCGGCCAGCCATCTCCCCCACACCAAGAGACAAATGGTTTGGGCCTGGGAGACAAGATTCCCTCCAAGAAAGCACGTGTGTGGTCCCAGGGTGGACCAGCTTGTTGATGGGGCATGATGATGCTCTCCTGTAATCCCAGAGACTCGGGAGCCTGAGGTAAGAAGATGCAATTCTGAGGCCGACCTAGGGCTACTCTGCAAGATCCTATTTCAAAATATGTTTTAAATGAGAGGGTTTGGGGTGTAGCTCCACAGTAGAACAAATAACTGGCATGTGTGAGACCCTGAGTTTAATCCCTAGTATGGGGGGTGGGAGGGCATGTTGGAAGGGAAAGTGAAGGAGCTTGGAAGTGGGTTGTGTGAAGAAGTCCCAACTTCTCCAGCCATGGTAGTACATGCCGCCTGTAATCCTAGCGACTGGGGAGGCTGAGGCAGGAGGATTGCAGGTTCGAGGCCAGCCTCAACAACTTAGAAAGGCCCTGAGCAACTTAAAGAGACCCTACCTCAAAATAAAAAATAGCAGTGAGCCTCCAGGTGGAACGCCTTGTATGGTGGAGCTGGCTGCTTCTGGGTTACCTCCAGCAATGCTAATGTAATGCTAAAGCAGTTCATGAGAAGGCAGCAAGTTCCCTGCTCTACAGAAAGATTTTGCAAGCAATTTGCCAAGTTTCAAATGATTCTGATCGCAAGTACCTGAAAGACTGGGCAAGAAGGATTCAAAAGAAAAGTGCCACCAAAGAGCATGCAGTCCGGACGATGATTACTCAGGGCACTATGCAGCTAAAGGAGTTAGAAGAAAACACTTGCTTCAGCAAAATCTTAATATAGCATTATTCTGGAGAATCTTCAAACCTCCATGTGATTTGTTGAGCCTGGTGGCAATGGACAGCTCAAGGCCAAGTCAAACTGTGTGTACAGTACTTGAGCAAAATAGCCAGACAGACAGGCTGTGTTACAGAGAGCAGAGAAAATCACATCGAAGTAATTGCCTGGGGACTGAAAAATATACTTGAGTTTTGAAAATGAAAACTAATAATAAAAATATAATAAAAAAGACTGGGTGTGACCCATCACACACACACACACACACACACACACACACACACACACACACACACGATAAAAAAAGAAGGAAGGGAGGAAGCTGGGCAAGGTGGCGCACACCTGTAATCCCAGTGGCTCGGGAGGCAGAGGCAGGAGGATCGCGAGTTCGAAGTCAGCCTCAGCAATGGTGAGGCTCTAAGCAACTCAGTGGAATCCTGTCTCTAATAAAATACAAAATAGGGCTGGGTGTGGCTCAGTGGTTGAGTGCCCCTGAGTTCAATCCCTGGTATCCCCTCCCCCCCCCCAAAAAAAAAAGAAGGAAGGAAGAAAAAGAAGAAAGAAAAGTCCCAATTTCTGCCTAGCCAGCTAAGATTGCAACGGGGCACTTCCCATGACCTTAGGGGTCGGTCAGGCCCCTGAGGAGATTAGGGAAGAATGACATTCCTGGCTGCAGACCAACTCCAGACAACCCTGAAGAATCGCAGAGAGATGGATGGTGCCACCGGAAGCAGAGAGAGCTTAGAGGCTTAGCTGGGAAGTAGGCCAGGGCCACACAGGCTGCCATAAATTTCCTCTTTTTGAAGAGTCTGTGGAGGATAATAACCATCCATTCTTGAATTCCACAAATGTTTATGGAGCCCTTCCATGTGCCAGACTCGGCCAGGCACTGGACATTCAGCCAGGAGTAAGAATGCCAGGCTCCCTCCCACCCCCGTGGGGCAGCACAATCAATAAATATCTAGGCAGACAGAAGGACAGGCAGTGAGGGGACGGGGCCTCTCATTGGGGTGACATTGGAGTAGAGGTCTGAGTGAACGGGGGAAGCCATCTACGTCGGGCATGTGTTTGAAGATGCACTGGCAGAAGAGCTAGTGGGAAGCCCACGCTGCTCAAACTGGTGTGTTCTGAATGGCGGGATAAGGTGGAGCCACAGAGGGAGGGGACAGGAGCTAGGTCACCTAGAATGTCTTGGGGGTCACGACCAGAGATCCAGGTTGAATTTTGTGCACCATGGGGAGCCAATGGAGAGTTTGAAAAGGGTAGAAAAATGTCATGGCTTGGATTTTTCAAAAGATCACTTTGGTTGGTACAGAGAAACTAGCCCTACAGTCGGAACTGTGAGGAGGGGGATGAGGCCAGTTGCCCAGGAGAACAGGACGGTGATCTGGACTTCTGTGGGTGCTCGTGGGGACAGGTATAGGGATGCGGAACATCTTTTGGAGTTGGAGACACCAGGATTTGCTGACATGAAGCATAGGATAAAAGGGGCAAGAATGTTTGGCTTGAACACTGTGTGAAGGGCAGGGCTCTGATCTGGGATGGAGAGAGAGAGAGGAACAGCATTTTACACTGGTGGGGGAGGGCTTGCTCAAACATGGAAAAGAGGAGAAAGGTCAAAGGGCTGCGATGTCCTGATTGCCAGCTATGGGTGGGCAGTCCTTGTTAGACCAATGCACATGCTATGTTGGGACTCCAGAGACTGTAGTATTAGGGCATCTTGGAAACAGTCAGTGCTGGAAGATGTTGGCTGCTTCTTGCAACTTTTAGGAAGGCCCTCCAAAAAGGAGACAAGTTTAAGCTAAAGATGGACCTAACATTATTATCAAAAGAAATAGTCCCACCAGGTGTGGTGGGTGGCTCAACGCCTATAATTCCTGTAATTCAGGAGGCTGAGACAGGAGGATCACAAGTTCAAGGCCAGCCTTAGCAGCTTAGTGAGGCCTTGTCTCAAAATAAAATGGGCTGGGGATGTAGCTCAGTAGTAAAGCACCCTGGGTTCAATCTCCAGTGCACCCTCTCCCCGAAAAAGTCCCTACCACTTATCACCTCCTCCCTTCAGTCACTTTGAAATGTCAACTGGTTTATGAAATCCAGCCATCTAGGTGGCACCGTTACAGATGCCCCATCCCTTTCTCCAAACAATCTGAGGCTGGAAAACCCATGCAGAGTGTAAGGAAACCGACGGTTACCTCAGAGGAACAGAGAGAGAGAGAGGAACAGAGAGAGAGACTGGCCCCCATGAGTAAATCAGCGTCAACCAGCAGCTGACACAGGCCTAGAAAGATGGGTGGAACCAAGAAAAAAGGAAATCAGAGGGAAAATGAGCTGCTCCAGGTCGACATTCAAGCCAAGACCGAGAGGGCAGGTACCAGTGCAGATGACCCAGGGCCCGGGAAGCAGCACCTTGTCAGAAACCTCACAGTCCTTGAGTTTCAAACCTGGAAAGTCCTTCAGGGACCAGGTGGCCAGCTCTGTCCCTGGATAAAGGAACTTGTCTTCAAGGAGGAAATGAGAAAGGAGAACACAGGGACAAGTCTCCTCCCAGCCTTAGAAGCCACAGAAACTCAGCCAACAGTTCTGCCCCGGCTGAACTTAGAAAGCCCCAGTCTTTTTTTTTTTTTTTTTTTTTAATATTTATGTTTTAGTTGTAGTTGGACCCAATATCGTTATTTTATTTATTTTTGTGTGGTGCTGAGGACTGAACCCATGGCCTCGCACGTGCTAGGCGAGTGCTCTACCGCTGAGCCCCAGCCACCAAGTCTTATATTTCCCCTTTACTCTATTTGGTAACTGTCCAGTCCCCAAGGGCTTGTTCTGTCCAGCTGTTTACATTGTGGGAACAGATGTAACCAAGTTCTTCCTGGGCTGCTATGTGTCCCCCTCAGGCCTCTCCTTCATTCCGACTGCAGTCCCTGTCACATGTCCTGGGCACACCCAGGACGACCCACACAGACACATGAGCTGCGTGCTCTTGGCTCGGCAGGGTGAGCAGCAGGGGTGGTGCCGTTTCCTGAGGAGCAGCTTGGCTGGACACGGAGGTTGGGGACGGTCAGAGGGGAGAGGAGCCGATGCAGCTTCTCCAAGCTAGGCGGAGATCCAAAGGAAACACAACTGGAGACAGGAGAAGCAAGGTAAGTGACCCAGCTGACATCCTGGGCAGAAACCCAGCTTGGCATCCTATGGCCACTGTCACCTCTGCTTACATACTTGGACCAGGTATTTCTTCCTGCTGCACCTCAGTTTCCCAACCTGCAGAACAGGGGCAATACTAGCTCTCCCCAGGGATCGATGTGAGCATTAACTGGGGTAATAAACAGAGAAGTTGGGGGAAGCTGGGTGTAGTGGTGCACACCTGTAATCTCGGCAATTTGGGAGGCTAAGAGAGGAGGATCACAAATTCCAGGTCAGTATGGGCAATTTAGCTGTCTCAAAATAAGGAATAAAGGGCTGGGGATGTGGCTCAAGCGGTAGCGCGCTCGCCTGGCATGCGTGTGGCCCGGGTTCAATCCTCAGCACCACATACCAACAAAGATGTTGTGTCCGCCAATAACTAATAAATAAATAAATATTTTTAAAAAATAAGGAATAAAAACTCCCTTGGGGGGGCTGGGGTTGTGGCTCAGCGGTACAGCACTCACCTGGCACGTACGAGGCCCTGGGTTCCATCCTCAGCACCACATAAAAATAAATAAAGGTATTGTGTCCAACTACAACTAACAACAACAACAATAAAAACTCCCTCAAAAAACAAATCAAAGCAAAAACAAAAAACAAGAAAGAGCTGGATGTGGGATTACATACCTGTAATCTCAGTGGCCCAGGAGGCTGAGGCAGGAGGATCGCAAGTTCAAGGCCAGCCTCAGCAATTTAGTGAGGGCCTAAGCAACTTACAAGACCCTGTCTAAAAATAAAATACATTAAAAACGGGGGGAGTGTGGGTGGGTGGGTGGGGTGGGTGGATGGGGATTTTGCTCAGTGGTTAAGTGCCCTTGGGCTCAATCCCCCATCCAAAAAAAAAAAAAAAAAAAAAAAGACACAGAGTGGATAGTTGAGAGCATGGGCTCTGGAGCCAGACCAGCTTGAGCTAATTACTTGACCTCTCTGGTCTCTGTTGCCTCATCTGTAATCTGGGGGCTGATGATACTTATAGGATGTTACCAGGTGTAAGTGAATTAGGGTTTGCAAAGTACTTTCTGCTTGTTAACAACTGGTTAAGGCTAATTACCAGAATCATTAATTGGGCCCTTTGGTACACCATGAAGTAGTTCTAGCACTTTATATGCTTTAATCACATAAAATCCTCACTTCTAGCTGGGAGTGTAGCTCACACCTGCAATCCCAGTGGCTTGGGAGGTTGAGGCAGGAGGATTGCAAGTTCAAAGCCAGCCTCAGCAATTTAGGGAGGCCTTCAGCACTTAGTGAAACCCTCTCTCTCAATAAAATATAAAAAAAGCTGGGGTTGTGGCTCAGTGTTAATCGCCCCTGGGTTTGATCCATGGTACCAAAAAGCAAAACAAAACAAAAAATCCTCACTGCTCCCCAGGACAGATCATCCCCATTTACAGAGGTGGAAGCTGAAGCTCAGAACAGATTGGCTTTTCTATTTCCTCTAGAACAAGGGCTGGTGAACCAGGGCTGAGCAGTGACTCCAGCCAGAAGCCTGCTGTCTGGACACTCTGGAGTTGGCTTTGTTGTGGACTCAACAAAGCCCGAAATAAGAACCATCTGGTGCTTTACCAGACAGCTTTGAAGAGCAGGACTGGAACCACGTCTGTCTGGACCAAGCACTTAGTGCTTTCCTGCCTGGGTCTCACTCTAGATGTAGAAAGCATCTCTTTCTTTCTTTCTTTCTTTCTTTCTTTCTTTCTTTCTTTCTTTCTTTCTTTCTTTCTTTCGTTGGCCATGTTTTATTTGTCCTTTTTCTTCAAACAGGACAGCCAAGATACAGACGCACAGAGTAAAATAAAATAGATGGACAGATCCTAGGAGACTGCGATGCTCATGCTACATTCAACCTGATTTTATTCATGCTTGCCTTGGGGTGGGGAATAGATCATTCGGTAAAAACATACATAAAACAAAGAATGTCTTACCATGTACAACTTTTAAATTACAATAATTATGTACCTTAATTACTTCCTGCACACAGGTCTAACATTAAAGTATTTTTAAGAAATAAACACAATTAAGACTTCTAGGAGGGCTGGGGATGTGGCTCAAGCGGTAGCGCGCTCGCCTGGCATGCGTGCGGCCCGGGTTCGATCCTCAGCACCACATACCAACAAAGATGTTGTGTCCGCCGAGAACTAAAAAATAATTATTAAAAAAAAGACTTCTAGGAACATTTTATCATAAATTAATTCCTAATTTTTCTTTGTAGATAGATCAAGCACCTCCAAAATACAAATTCCTATCCACGGTGAGTACTTTACTTAAAATGTAGGAAAGATTTCTTCCCAATCCCTCTGAGTGCCGGGAATACTCCTTTTCCCTCTTCAGTGGAAGGGATTTGGGGATTCTCATCTCTCATCAAGAAGTTTGGGGTCAGGGACACAACCAAAGCCCGTCCTCCAACATCATTCTGAGCTGTGAGGGCTGAGGACAGTTGTTGTTTGGTGCTGGGATTGAACCCAGAGGGACTTTACCACTGAGACACATGTCCACTCCTTTTTATTTTATTTATTTATTTATTTATTTTAAAGAGAGAATGAGAGAGGGGAGAGAGAGAGAGAGAGAGAGAGAGAGAGAGAATTTTTAATATTTATTTTTTAGTTCTCGGCGGACACAACATCTTTGTTGGTATGTGGTGCTGAGGATCGAACCCGGGCCGCACGCATGCCAGGCGAGCGCGCTACCGCTTGAGCCACATCCCCAGCCCCTTTATTTTTTATTTTTCAGACAGGGTCTTGCTATATTCCTTAGGGCCTCGATGAGTTGCTGAGGCTGGCCTCCAACTTGTAATCCTCCTGCCTCAGCCTTCGGAGTCACTGGGATCACGGGCGTGCACCACTGCAGCTGGCCTGAGGATGGTTTTGAAAGAAAGGGAAACCCAGGTAATGGAGAGGGGCAGGCTGAGTGGGCAGGTCCCTGGAATCAGGGCACCTCTGAAATGGAAAAGAACCAAAGGAATGCCATTTTGCTCTGACCTGCCTCCATTTTATGCTTGCTTAAAATGCCTTCTTTCCAGCCTCCTGACGCTGTGTCTGTGCTGACAGTACAGCAGGACCTCCCCGCCCCTGACTACGGCCCTGATGGACAACAGAAATGACTCTGAAATGGATAATCCAAACAATTCTCTCATGTTACCAAAATATGTCTCAACAAGGTCTTTTCTGACCTACATCTGGCTCAACTGTCTTTGTGGTTTTTGTGGGTTTTGCCTTTATAAACTCTATATTTCAAAATCCAGGAACTGGGAGTTCTGGGAGGCGCTAGCCCGCTCCCAACGGCTTGCCTGGCACACTCATTAAAGGACTTTTCCCCTTCAATTTGGCTTCATAAGTGTGGTGGTCTGTCATTCTGCTCGCTGCGTAACACCTGCCCAGCTGCCCAGCTCCAGGCTGTGTGGAGTCCACGGAGCTGAGGCCGACAAGGGACAGCAGAGGAAAAGAACCCCAGGGTGCTCTAGGTCCTGCCTTCTCCCCAGGGTATTCCAGGGCTCCAAACCAATTCCATCACTGAGAAAATATGTACTCAGCACCTTCTGTGTGCCATGCACTGTTCTAAGCACTAGGGATAAAGTGTTGAACAAATCCCAGCTCTTACAGAGACAGACAAATACACAAGAAAATATTTCAAAACATATCTGTCATCCTAGCGACTTGGGAAGCTGAGGCAAGAGAATTGCAAGTTCAAGGTCGGCCTCAGCAATTTAGCAAAGCCTTAGCAACTTAGCAAGATCCTGTCTCAGATTTAAAATTTAAAAGTGCTTGAGATGTAGCTCAGTGGTAAAGTGCTTCCGGGTTAAATCCCCAGTTATCCTCGCCCACTCCCCAAAGTAGTAAGATCTATAAGGAAAATAAACCAGACCGACTGATTGAGAGGAACTGCTAGAGAGGCAGGGAGGGACGCATCTCTGAAGTAACACGATTAAGCTGAGCCCAGAATGACCAGGAACCAGCCTTGGAAGTTCAAGCAGGAAAGTGTCCCAGGTAGAGGAATGGACACATGCAAAGGCCCTGAGCAAGAAACAGAAAAGCCAGTGTGGCTGAAGCAGAAGGAAGAAGGCTGAGAGGAGAGAGATGAACCAGGAGAGGCCCTATCACATGCCTGGAAGCCAGAGCACAGAGGCAGGAATTTCATCTTCAGTTTGCTAAAAAGCCATGCCCATTAATGCTACAGACTATACCTCAAGTTTTTTGAGCACTAAGTGCCAACTGCTTATTAATCCTTCCAACACAATGACCCATTTAATGCCCACAAGCAATCCGAAAAGGGAGGTGCCCTGATTATCCTCATTTTGTAGATGAGGATACTGAGGCCCAGGGCTGTGGAAACACTGGCCCAGGGACACAAAGCTCTATTGAGTGCTCACAGGAGCTGTTGTAGGGACAATGGGTTACAGGGAACAAGACCCTGTAAGAGATAAAAATGATACAAAGATGGAGCTTGCATTTCAGCAAAGAAAAGAACAGGTAAGTTTGGTGCAGTGGCTGAAGTCTATAGTCCCAGCTCCTTGGGAGGAAAAGCTAATGCCCACTATGTATCACTAAATTGCTGAGTTTGGCCTTGAAATTGTTATTTTCCTTCCTCAGGCTCCCAAGTTGCTGGGATTACAGGCGAGTACCACTGAGCCTGACTTTAATGGGCTATAAAACCTACCTCCCACTCCCCCATAAACACAGTCACAAAGTTGCTTCAATCTTTCCCACCAAAGAGAGCTCATAAGAGTGACATCACAGGTTGTTAGGAAAGTTATATAAGTTGGCCGAGATATAGGGTGACCAGCTCTCCTGGTTTACCTGGCACAGAGTGGGTTCCCAAGTCAGTTTTGAAGCCAGCTGGTCATCCTAGCTAGATGAGTGCTTGGTGCTAAGACTCCTTCCCCTTTTCTGTTTCATTATTTGACAACAAAAAGGTAGCAGCATCTACTCCTGTCCTAGGTGCTTGGAACCTTGTAGGCAGTAGATGGGAAACAGGGGTACTGTCCGGAGCACCTAGCGCCAAGGACTCACCAAACCAGGGTCCAAGGAAACAGCAACCCCCCCTCTAGGGTGATTCCGGTCCCCTGGGTGTTGCCTTCCTGGGCTGATACACTTGTTTGGACTTGCTTTCCCAAATGGGAAGGGTCTCTGGGTCGTAAGGTCCCCAGGTCGATTGGGGGACTCCACAGCAAAGCTAGGCCAGGGTGGCAAGGCCTAAGAGATAGTTCTTATTGTCACTCATATTTTGCTGGATGAAGAAACTGAGGCTCAGCGACCCAAGTGAAGCGATTTGGCCAAGATCATGCAGGAAGATGGTGCAGGAAGAATGAGTAATTGGAATTCGATGGCTGTGCTTGAGCAGGCCTGCTCCTGTACTTCCCTCCCTCTTGCGGGGCTTCAGTCCCCCACTTGTCTCGACAGCAACCGAACTTGTCACGGGGCTCGGTTCAACCCTCTCCACCCTCCCGGCTGCCAGCGTCCCGCCCCGTCCCCTCCCAGCCCCCAGGGAGGAGGGGAGTGCTGCAGCGAGGAGGGGGGTCGCGGAGGCCAGGCTTTATAAAGGCGCTGGAAGAGCGCTGCCCGCCAGACCCTGCAGCACGGATCCCAGCGCTGCCCGCCGCCCCACGTGACCGCGCCGTGCCCCAGCTCCACCGCTTAGTGAGTTGGGGCAGGTCCCCATCCCACCCCGGCCCTGGCCGCGAGGTCCTTTGAACCCGGGTTGGGGAGGAAAGCCGACGAAGGAGGGCGCTGAGATGGGGGCACCAGGCAGAATCTCCAATGGGAGAGATTTAGGGCCAGAGGGAACCGGGAGACCTCGGAGCCCGCGGCCCGGCTGGCCATTGCGGCATGGGACCTAGGAGACCCAAACCTCGCTCCAGGAATGCGCGTGCGGTTGTTGCCGCGGCAACGGACCAGCCAGAGCCCGCCGGTCTCCAGCGGAAAGGGGAGGTTGTTGGGGGGATGGGGGCTGGTTCCCCGGAGGTCCAAACTCGTCACGCGGCGGTTGCACGAGGGAACTGAGAATGCCCCTTTCCCGGTGCCCAAATCCTTCGGTAGACAAAGCGCTAGTCTCTTGGCCTCTCTGAGCCTCAGTTTCTGCATCTGCCAAATGGAGGCAAGATTATTGGTTCCCAGCTCCCCGGCGAGTTATAAGCGGGTAACGGTCCGGCCCAGTTCCCCCTTATTGGACATCCAAGGAGCGGGTCTCAGCGGCCCAGACGATCCCTGCGACCCCTCCCACCCTCAGGCCCGCTGGCCATGGCCCTGTTCGGGGCCCTCTTCCTAGCGCTGCTGGCAGGCGCCCGCGCGGAGCTCCCGGGCTGCAAGATCCGCGTCACCTCCAAGGCGCTGGAACTGGGTAAGGCGTGGGTGCAGGTGCGGGGGCGGCAGCGGTCGCCGTGGGGGGCGCGCAGCTAAGGGTCTCACTGCTGCCTCAGTGAAGCAGGAAGGGCTGCGCTTTCTGGAGCAAGAGCTGGAGACCATCACTATTCCCGACCTGCGGGGCCAAGAGGGACACTTCTACTACAACATCTCCGAGTAAGTCGGCCCGGGGCGGGGCCTCGGGGCCGGGGCGGGGCCTCGACGGTGCTGGTGCCCGAGGCCTCCGGAGGGGGCGCTGACGGATCAGGGCCCAGGGGACTGGCGACGCGGCCAAATTGAAAGGGCGGGACTTAAACAGGATGGCCCTAAAGGTAACCGCCAAGACTGCAACCCTCGGCGGGACCAGGAGGTGGGCGTGGTCTAGAGGATGTGGGCGGGACCAAGACGAACCCAGGCGGTGGTTTTGAAGCCTAGCCCCAGTGCCCTGGAAACGCCGAGAGGAGGCATTTAGCAGTGGAGGAGAGTGAACTCCAGGGCATGGGTTGGAGCTAATGGGAAGGTGACTTAGGAGAGGAGGGATAGGGGAATTGGTGTACGGGCAGAGCTTAGCTTGGGAGGGTGTAGCAGGGGAGGGGGTGCAAGCAACAAGACTTCTAAGAGATGGGGTTAGCGGGCATGGGCATGGTGGTCCAGCTACTCAGGAGCTAGGAAGGTTGAGGCAGGAGGATCGTTTTTAGCTCAAGAGTTACACCCCAGCCTGGGCCACAGAGAGGGAGAAAGATGGGTGAAGTTTACTTTTAACACTTAGGTTAGCAGGAGATGATCTCTGAGCCACCCAAGTCCAGGCCTCCCACCAGCTTCCCCGCTGGACTGGAAGAGGAGAGAATGGCTTTCCTGTGGTTGGGTGGAATCTTCTCCTGGCCCTGGATCTGGATCTGACCCTGGGGCTTCCTACAGGGTGAGGGTCACGGAACTGCAGCTGACGTCCTCTGAGCTCCACTTCCAGCCCGAGCAGGAGCTTATGCTACAAATCACCAACGCTTCCTTGGGGCTGCGCTTTCGGAGACAGCTTCTCTACTGGTTCTTGTGAGGACACTGACCCTCGGCGGGGTGGAGGGAGTGCCAGCTGCACCGGGGTACTGTGGGCCTGCGGGCAACCCCTTACATTTTCTAAGTTTCTCCATCCATACTCGAGGAACAATCGTGTCTACTTTATAAATATCGATAGGAGGGTTTACTAGGATGTCTGGTAAAGTATGAAGAAATGAGGCCTTATTAAGAGGTTCAAGCAGGGCACAGTGGTGCACACCTGTAATTCTAGCAACTTGGGAGGCTAAGGCAGGAGGATTGAGATTTCTAGGCCTCCTCATTAACTTAGTGAGACCCTGTCTCAAAATTAAAAACAAAACAAAAAAAGTTGATGTGGTTATCACGATGGAGGTATGGGGGGTTGGAGGGCCGTGCAGACTCGGTCAGGCTCACAGCCACTTCCTTACCGCAGCTATGATGGAGGCTACATCAATGCCTCTGCGGAGGGTGTGTCCATCCACACGGGTCTGCAGCTCTCCCAGGATTCCTCTGGTCGGATGAAAGTGTCCAATGTCTCCTGCCAGGCTTCTGTCTCCAGAATGCATATGGTCTTCGGGGGAACCTTCAAGTGAGCCCCCCCCCCCCACTGCATCCCCTTTGAGCCCCCCAACCCATTTGCATCATGCAGGGCTCAGAAGTCAGACCCACAGCCTCCAGATCTTAGCTCCACCAACTGGCTGTGTAAACTTGGGCAAGTCTTCGAAGTTCAGTGCCTCAGTTTCCTCACTGGTAAATTAGAGATGATAATACGACTTATTCTATAAGATCATTGTAAGGGTTATTTTGTTAATATTTACAATATTATTATAATATTGTTGTAAACATTACGATATTTACAATAATAATGCAGTATTTACAATATTACAAATATTACAGTATTTACATTATTTACAATATTATTAAATTAAATATCACAATATTTACAAAATATTTATAAAAACACTTAGAATAGTACCTTGCATATGATAAATGACCATATAAGTGCTAGTCACTTAGATAGGAGTAATTGTGAAGATTAGTATGGATAGTTGGGCATGACTAAGTTCTCAATAATTAGTAGCTCTTTTTTTAAAAAAAATTTTTAGATGTAGATAGAAACAATACCTTTATTTCATTTATTTTTATATGGTGCTAAGGATCGAACCCAGGGCCTCACACGTTCTAAGCAAGTGCTCTACCACTGAGCCACAACCCCAGCCCCCAATTAGTAGCTCTTAAAAAAAATTATATGTATTTTTTAGTTGTTGGGGGACAGTATCTTTGTTTTTATGTGGGGCTGAGGATTGAACCCAGTGCTTCATGCATGCCAGGTGAGCACTCTACCACTGAGCCCCAGGCCCAGCCCAATTCCGGATCTGATCTGAGAAGGGGACTTTGTGCTGCTCCTGGGGGGTGGATTCCTCATCTGGGTTGGTGTACTGTCAGTGTTTTGCCGAGTGTATGCCAGAGCCTGAGGATTTGGAGAGCAGCTCAGGGCCTAGCTGGAGCCATGAAACGTTCGTCCTCAGGGTCCTGAGAGGGGCACCGAGAGAGCACTCTGGGATGCCGAGAGGGTGATCTGGGTGGACTGAGTGGAGGACACAGGGCAGAGCACCGAGGGTGGAGGGAGGCCGAAGCCGCAGGAGCAGGATGCTCCGAGCAGCTGGGAGCCACTGGGCCTGCAGGGCCTGGAGCTGGGCCGGAGCAGGCCAGGGGCCTTGAGAACCAGGCAGGGGGTGGGTTGGGGCCGGATCTTGGAAACGTCTGCGGAGGACCTGGTAATTGAGGCTAAAGCTGAGGAGTCCCTGTCACCACCGTTTCTCTGGCTGCTGTCCTTTGTCCTGGATCTGGATGGGGTAGGGCAGGGCTGGGCTCACCGGCCTCTCCCCTCCTGCAGGAAGGTATATGAATTTCTGTCTACGTTCATCACCTCCGGGATGCGCTTCCTCCTCAACCAGCAGGTGTGGGCAGGGGCAGGTCGGGGGGCAGCAGGGTGGGCCTGCCCTCCTTTGAGAAGGCCCTGACTCTGGCCCCCGCCTTCCAGATCTGCCCTGTGCTCTACCATGCGGGAATGGTCTTGCTCAACTCCCTCCTAGACACTGTGCCTGGTGAGTTGGTGCTCGTGGGGCCAGGGCCCAGGGGAGGCCTGGGGAAAGTGGGTGGGGAGGAGGGCGGTTGACACCAGCACCCCAGGAGGCCCAGCCGTGGAAGTCCTGGGGTCGGTGTGCTGCTGACTTGCTGGGTGACCTCAGGTAAGGACTCACTTCCCTCTGGGCCTGGTATTCTCCACCTGGTGGCCAGCGCCTCCCTTGGATGCGCACTGGACCCCACTCGGCTTCATCATCTGGCACGTAACAGGTGTTCAAGAACAAATTCCTTTTCCCCAGCGATGACCCCTTGCTGCTGTGAGAGAGATCTTACCCCATCGTGCCCGACACCCAGGGTCTGGAGGAAAGGAGGAAGGACCAAGGAGAGGGTTCCTTTGCCATTTTCTTTAGCAGTTTGATGAAGCCCCTGTAGTAGTCATAAAGCACTTACTGCACACCAGGCCCTGAGTGTGCTCCACACAGAACTAATCGGATCCTCCTAACAACCTATAAGCGGAGTTATCACCAATTTATTGATGAGAAGCTCAGAGAGGTTGAGCACAGACCTCACACAGCTTTGAACGACTTGCGCTCCTCCTTGCAGTGCGCAGTTCTGTGGATGAGCTTGTGGGCATCGACTATTCCCTGCTGAAGGATCCTGTGGTCTCAACCAGCAATCTAGACATGGAATTCCGGGTGAGCCACCCAAGTTGGGGTGTGTGTGACCTCTGACCTCCCTCCCCCCCACCCCCATGGCTGATTTTAGCTTCCTAAAGTAGAGCTCTGATGAGGCCACTCTCATTACTGAGAATGCCATGGCTCCCTATTGCTACAGAAGTAGGTTCAACCTCCTGCCTCTGGCGTTTGAGCTTTGTTAATTACATCTGGCCCTGCCTTTCCAACTTCATCCCATTTCTCCACAGCTACTCTTGCCTCTCACTTCCCACCCCAGGGCCTTTGCTCATGCACAGCCTACCCCCATCTCCCTGAAGGAGATGGACACAAAGTTCTACGCACATAATCTCATTTCATTTTCTCACAACCTTGTGAGTGAGGTGCTAACACTTATACAGTTGTCCCCAGGATCCAAGCATGCTCAAGTCCTTTATATAAAATGGTATAGCATGTGCACAGGTTCTATGCATTCTTTAAGCCATCTCATGCCTGTAATCCCCATGACTCAAGAGGCTGAGGCAGGAAGATCCCAATTTCAAGGCCAGCCTCAGCAATTTAGCAAACCTTCTCTCAAAATAAAGAATAAAGGGGCTGGGAATGTAGCTCAGTGTTCATGGGTTCAATCCTCAGTACCTAAATAAAGATTATTTATAACCCTTAATGCAATGTCAATGCTGTATAAAGAGCTTTTATACTGTATTGTGTAGAGAATAAAGACCAAAAATGTCTGCCTGGGCTTGGTACAGATGCAATGTATTTTCGTTCTTTTTGATACTGGGGCTTGAACCCAGGGGCACTTATGCACTGAGCCACACCCTCCAGCCTTCCCACTCTTTTTTTTTTTTATATTATTATTCTGAGACAAGGGTCTTGCTTAATTGCTGAGGCTGGCTTTGAACTCATGATCCTCCTTCCACAGCCTCCCAAGCCAATAGGATCACAGGTGTGCGCCACTGCCCGGCACAATTTTTCTTACTTATCAGTTGGTTGACTCGTTGGGCTCAGAGGGCTGACTATTCTCACTTTAGGATGTCAAGACTTGCTGAGGGAGGTGATGACACTTGCCCAAGGCCACATCGGGAGTAGGTGGCTACTACCTTCGCTCCTCTCAGAGAACTTCAGAGCACAATCTCCAGAGCTAGAATGGCTGAAGTTCAAATCCTGGCTCCGCCACTGAAGAGCTGTGTGACCTTATGCAAGTGGCTTAACTTCCTGTGCCTGCTTCCTCATTTGTAAAGGCCAGTGACAGCATGTAAAGCCCCTCATAAGGGCTGTCCTGTGGATTAAAGGAGTCCTTCTATGCCAAGAGGCTGGCATAGGACCTGGCACGGGGGAACCACTCTGCTTGTGCAAACAGTGGCTTTTTTTTTTCTTTTTTGTACTGGGGCGCTCAACCCCTGAGCCACATCTCTAACCCTTTTTCATATTTTATTTGGAGACAGGGCCTCACTAAGTTGCTGAGGCTGGCTTTGAATTTGTAATCCTCCTGCCTCA
Organism: Spermophilus citellus; assembly: GCF_964194105.1. NCBI lineage: Eukaryota > Metazoa > Chordata > Mammalia > Rodentia > Sciuridae > Spermophilus > Spermophilus citellus. The sequence continues at coordinate 4,613,130 of NC_138185.1, read as the reverse complement.
GTCTCCCGAGCCACAAACAGTGGCTTATTACCGCCGTCAGCTTTCAGGGCCCACTCAAATGCCACCCATCTCATGAAACCTTTCTTGATCTTCCCTTTTCCAGTTGGATGGGGTTGCTGCCTGCAGCTGCCCAGCTGCTCTCCTAGCAATGCCTGTGGGTCCCCCCAGAACAGAGCCGGTGCAACCCCACCATCCCCCACAGGGCCAGCCCAGGGCTGGGAGACACGGGTGGGGGCCAGTCTGCCTTGACTCTACCCTGACCCCTCACCCAGGGAGCATTCTTCCCCTTGGCCGAGGGGAACTGGAGCCTCCTGAACCAGGCGGTGGAGCCCCAGCTGCAGGAGGAGGAGCGGATGGTGTACGTGGCCTTCTCCGAGTTCTTCTTTGACTCTGCCATGGAGAGCTACTTCCGGGCCGGGGCCTTGCAGCTGTCCCTGGTGGGAGATAAGGTGTGCCGGAGGAGCTGTTGGCAGGGTGGGCAGAGGGGCGAGGTGGAGCTCCCGAGGGCCCTGCCTCATCCTCGATTCCCTGTTCAGGTGCCCCACGATCTGGACATGCTGCTCAGGGCCACCTACTTTGGGAGCATCGTCCTTCTGGTGAGCATTGACTAGGGCTGGGGGTGTAGCCAAGCTTGGGGGGCATACCACATACACACCTTTGAGGCAACTTGTGGAGGGGGGACCCCCAGGGCAGCCCTGGAGGAGACAGGCCTGGCCTCTTGCCTGTGGCCAAGTCCCCATCTTGCCAAGCCCATTCCAAGTCTGTGAAGTGGGGTCACTACTTCCTGCCCTGTCTGTCTCCACACGGCTCATGTGAGGCTGGGAGAGAGCCCAAGCCCTGCAAGTATAGGGCAGGATGGGCAAGGAATGAGGATGAATGTATTCTTTAATTCCCCTTGTTTAGGGCCAGGGTTGTGGCTCAGTGGCAGAGCGCTTGCTTCATACAGGTGAGGCCCTGGGTTCGAGCCTCAGCACCACATAAAAATAAGTAAACGAAATAAAAATATTGTGGTCGGGATTGTGGCTCAATGGTAGAGCACTTGCCTAGCATGTGTGAGGCACTGGGTTGGATCCCCGGCACCACATTAAAAAAATAAACAAATAAAATAAAGGTATTGTGTCCATCTATAACTAAAAAGAAAAGATTTAAAAATAAAAATATTGTGTCCACCCACAACTAAAAAAATTTTTTAAAAATTCCCCTTGTTTAATGGGGAGAGGGGAAGGAGTTCAAAACTTCGAAAGTTTTCAGTTATCATTTTCAATTTTGTGAATCAAGCGCTGGAATTTGAACTTGGATTTGAACCTGGCCTCCTCTGCACTACACAACTTCACAAGGTGGTCATGAAAATTAAAATGAATTTTCATGTAAAGCAATTGACAGCACCTGGTACACAGCAAGTGCTTAATAAACACCAGCTGCTGTTATGACGATCCTCTTCCTCCTCTTCACTCGTGCGTCCAAGCAGTGAAGAGCAGGGACTCCTGCAGACTGCCCGAGTCCCCTCCCTGTCCCCCAACCAAATGCCTACATGGCCTTGGACAAGCCACGCAACCTCTTTAGGCCTTGGTTTGTCCGTCTCAAAAACGACAATAACAAAACCTGGCATATGCTGTCACAGTGAGGTTGAAAGGAGCTCACGGTGTGCAGTGTGCAGGGTCAAGTTCAGGGGTGAGTCAGCACTTGAACAGCTTCCTCAGAGGCCCCTGGGAGAATCCTTGCAGAACCTCCTGGGAGAGGGAGCAGGAAGCTGGAATATTCATGCCCCTGGATATTGGGGAGAAAATACTAGGAAGAAAAGGAAGGAGCATCCCTTGGTGTAAGGCCACAGCCCGGGGCAAAGGCTAGGTGCACACAGGAGGGGTTTGCGAAGCCCCAGCTGTCTTGGTGCTGGTCACTCCTGAGCTACCAGAGGGCCAGGGCTGCGTGTGGTCCTCTGTGGGGAGGCTTACCAGGGAACAGATCTGGTGTGACCTGCTCTCCTTGCTCTGTCCCCAGAGCCCTGCAGTGATTGACTCCCCGCTGAAGCTGGAGCTGCAGGCCATGGCCCCCCCACGCTGCACCATCAAGCCCTCGGGCACTACCATCTCCGTCACAGCCAGTGTCACCATCGCCCTGGTCCCACCCAACCAGCCCGAGGTCCAGCTCTCCAGCATGATCATGGTGCGGCCCCAAAGCAGAGGCAGCAGGAGGTCTGGGAGAAGTGGGTCGTGAATCTTCCAGTTCTGTGATGTGCCCACACCCTGCACTTTCCCTCAGGACGCCCGATTTAATGCCAAGATGACACTCCGGGGCAAGGCTCTGCGCACACACCTGGACCTGCGCAAGTACGTAGACAGGGAGGTCCTGGGCAGGCCCCAACCTCCTTGCCCTTGTCTTCAGGGTGACCACACCTGCCCAACAGAGACAGGACCCAGGCTAACACTGAGCCGCACCTCTAATCCCAGCAACTCAGAGGCTGAGGCAGAAGGATCCCAAGTTGGAGGCCAGCCTTAGCAACTTAGTGAGCCCCAAAGCAACTTAGAGAGAGCCTGACTCAAAATAAAAAGAGCTGGGGATGTAGCTTGGTGGTAAAGTGCCACTTTATAGGCATGTGCCACTCCTCCCAGCTAGCATCTACCCTTCATGCTGTGCTGTCCAGTGTGGTATCCATTGACCTTGTGTGACTATTTATCTTTAAATTAACCATTTACCCAAGTGCAGAAAGCCATACTTCATTAGCCACATAAGGCTAGTAGCTTCCACAGTGGACAGTGCTGTTTTAGGAGCTAAATGAGTTAATGCAGGGTCATGGTTAGGGACTTAAATTCCAGAGGCAGGTTCTGATACTTATTGCTGTATGATCTTGGGCAAATTACCTAACCTCTCTGTCCCTCAATTACTCATCTATGAAGTGCAATTCCTGATAGTGCCTGCTTCTTAGGGTTGTTGTCAGGACCAAATCAACTGGTATTTTAAAGTAGTTCAGATAATATTTACTTCTCTAACATGTTTAGTGTCTGACTGAGTAAGTAACCCCTGCAGAGCTGTCAGCAGAAGCGACATATATAGGTGCTTGGCAAATAAAAACTAGCAGACCTGGAGGAGGCCCACAGAGGAGACGGCTGGCTCTGGATGCACGCCTGGGGCATGGTAGTGCCACCTGGAAAGGCTTGTAGACAGGTGGGCACCTCCCGCAGGGTGGCCCGCGGAAGGGGGCGCTCCCAGCCTTATGGCCACTGCTTCTCCACAGGTTCCGAATCTACTCCAACCAGTCTGCACTGGAGTCTCTGGCAGTGAGTTGAGAATGGAGGTGGGCCAGGCCGGGGGTGGGCAGTCAGGCGAGGCCACCACCCACGCACTGCCCTCTCTACCCCTCTTGCCTGCCAGCTGATCCCGCTCCAGACCCCTCTGAAGGCCATGCTGCAGGTCGGGGTGATGCCCATGCTCAACCGTAAGGCTGGGTACTGAGGGGGGGAGGGGGAGGGGGAGGGGAGAGCTGGGTGGGCCAGGACCGAGCCTGCTGCTCCCACCCACAGAACGGACCTGGCGTGGGGTCCAGATCCCCCTACCCGAGGGCATCAACTTTGTGCGTGAGGTGGTGAAGAACCATGCGGTGCGTAGGGGCAGGAGGTGGGCAGGGCTTCCCCCTCCCGCTTGTCCCAGCCCTCCCCTGTCACCCCAGCCCCTTCCCAGGCCAGGCATGAAAGATGAGTAGGAGTGGAGCTCTCCTCCAGCCCAACCTCCACACCTACTCATCTTTCATGCCAGCCCTCCATGATGCCCAGAAGCCTCTTAGCCCCTCAAAGTCACGGGCTCTCTCTCTCAAGCTCTGGCCTCAGTGACGGGATGAGTGACTGGGACCCTCTCTGCCCACTGCACAGGGCTTCCTCACCATTGGCGCTGACCTCCACTTCGCTAAAGGGCTGCGAGAGGTGATCAACAAGAACCGGCCTGCCAACGCCAGGGACCCCCAGGCGTCCAGTGCTCCTCCGGCCAACGCCAGGGACCCCCAGGCGTCCAGTGCCCCTCCATCCTCCACAGCAGCTGTTGCAGCCCCACCCCCACCCTAGTAGCTTCCGCTCGGGACTCCACCCCGCTCAACCCTCCCCTCTTCCCCTTTAGTCCCCAGTGCCAGAGAAGATGGGTTGAAGCCGTGCCCAGTTTAATTTCATAATCGATCCATCTGCTGTAGTCCGTCCCCTCCCTCCCCCCTCTGCCTTCCCAAGGGCCACCCTGAGAGCTCAGCTGGGGTCCTGCGATAGGACCCACACATCCAGAAGGGCATGTAAGCAGGGAGGGCCAGCCATGCCCTCCAGGTGCTGCTATAGGAATAAAGTGCTAACTTGTCCCCAGGCTGTCTACGGAGAGGCTGGGCCCAGGGCTGGGGCTGTGGGAAGTGGGGCAGTCCTGAGTCGGGGACCTGCATAGAGGAGGAGCTCCCTCCTAGTGGGAGGGTTTACATCAGACAGTGAGGGCTTCCTTGTGTCCCCTGGGTCCTCAGTATGGCTCTTTGTTCAGGAAGCGGGAGAACATGGTAAAGGCAGCTTGGGGCTTGTCGGTGGGGACCATGTGTCCAGCGCCCTGGGGAACAAAGCTCTGTGAGATTCCGACCCCCGTGGTTCCCTCCCTCCTCCTTCATCCTCAGCCTCCCCCGAGCCCCCAAAACTTGCCCTTACAGGGCCAGAAGTAACCCTGAATAAAAGGAGGTCAGGGGTAAGGATGGGAGGGCTCTGCCCTTCCCTCCGGCCCCAAGCCCACCTTGATGGTGAGAAAGGCAATGTGGGAGAACTGCTTCACGAAGCCAGCGATCTGCTCCCCGCTCTCGCCGTAGTCCACTAGCCAGGGTCGGCGCTGCACCTCCATCTGCCACCAGGACAGACATCAGCCCGTAGCCCCACCGTCCCTGCCCACAGCTACAGCAAGACCTGGAGTCCAGGAACTACCCTCCAGGTTTGCCCAGCGTGGACCAGAGCCACCCCAAGCACTTGCCCTCCGGGATAGGAGCCCTGCCTTACCTTCTGGTTGAGGGAGTCCACAAACCACTCATCCCCCAGGAAATTGCAGGCCATGTCCACGTCTCCGTTGTATAACAGGATCTGGTATCTCTGGAGCAGGGCCAGTGGGGAATGAGCTCAGGCCTAGCCCAGTTGTTGGTACTAGAGCTTGAACCAGGGGTGCTTAACCATGTCCCTAGCTCTTGTTTTATATGTTATTTAGAGACAGGGTCTTGCTAAATTCCTTGGGCTGGATTTGAACATGTAGTCCTCCTGCCTCAGCCTCCCAAGCCCCTGAGATTACAGGCCACCCCACTCAGCTAAGCCTCACCTCTTCCCTGGCTTAAGCTCTATGCCTCCAGGGAATTTAAGGGGCCCAGCTAAATAGCACAGACCAGGAAATTCTTGTTTTCTGTCAACTTAGTGCACTGACAGACCGGTGAGCACTAATTAAACCATAATTATCCTCATTTTGGGACATCAAGTTAAAGGTATTTAAGAAATCCCCCCAGGGCTATGTGACTCCTAAAAGGACTTGCCACTGGTCTGGCAGGACTGTGGGCAAGCCCTCTCTTGCCCTGGACCTCCATTTGCATTGTGATGTGACCTAACCAGCTCTTCCCATTCTAAAGCCCTTTGGTGGCTGCAGACCCCTGAGCCTCCTAAGCAGAGCAGCCTGGGGTGGAGACAAACCTGGGCTCAAATCTTTTCCCTGCCACCCATAGGACCTTGGCACAGGACTTTACCTCTTGGAGTTTTAGCTTCCCCAGTCCTGAAAGCGCTCTGAAGGGGCCCGCAGCTTGCTGAGCTACTCCAGAGCCCTACAGCTGCTATTAGATCCAGCTGTGCTGCCCCTACACACCTGTGAATTGAGCAGCTTCAGGTACTGAGAGTTCATGCTTTGGTAGAGCCGGCGGTACTGTATGTTCACCAGGAAGCTGCCAGGAGCATGGGCACAGGCCACAGGGGGAGAAACCGTCAACAGATCAGACCTCTCTCCCATCCCCGAGTTCCTGCCTGGGAGGCAGACAGCACTAACCTGGGGACAGGGGCTGGGATTCAAAGATCCTCGGCCCACCCCCATTTAGAAAGGTCTAGGGATACTTTTGGTTGTTACAGTGACTGGGATGCAACTGGCATCTGGTATCTAGGGAGCAACAGGTTTGAAAGTCACCACATAGGACATCCCTGGATGGTCCCTGCTGTGCCAGCTGGAGGTGGCACTGGAGTAGGTCAGGCGGTGCGAACAGCCAGTGTGGCCATTTACAAGACATCTGGGGTAACAGGTGATTTTCATGCCCTGGGTGGCCTTGCTGCATGGGCCTTTGAGAGGTCTCAACCAGAGGACCCCGGAAAACCTGCTGACGCCCTACGAGCCCCACCGCTCGCCCCCAGAGCCACCTGTGGCGCAGCGCCTTACTTGCACATGTCCCAGCGGGGCAGCTGCTCGGGGATGTGCAGGGCCTTGCGCACATACGGGTTGTTGAGGTAGGTGGAGGCGGCCGTGGTGTTGGTGCAGGGGGGGTCCATGCGCACCTTGTCCCCGGAACGCAGCAGTGCCTAGTGGGGCACAGATACAGGGTCAGATCTTAATGTGCCTGCCCTGCCATACCCCACACCCCACGGGGAAGGTGCCCCAAGCTCTCGCACACCTGGTGCCACGTCCGCTTGAATGGCAGACGAGTGAAGATATTGCCAAAATCCTGGACCACAGCACTGTCCTTCTCATACCTGCAAGTGAAGTGGAGGGGTGGGTGCTGGGCTCCAGGTGGGGCTGGCTGGCCTCGGGGGTGCAGAGCGGCACCTACCTCACGCGGCCAGGTACCCCCCCAGCACATGGGGCATAGAGGTTGTAGATGTTGAGGCCAGAGTTGCCCACGATTCGAGACACTTCCTGAAGCTGGGACAACACAACACCACCTGTTACAGACCCCTGGTCCTCCGTGACCTGGCCCCTCATCAAGATTCTTCCCGCTTACATCCCCATCATCTCCCTTCACCCATCTTTTTTTCACAGGGAAACTGAGGCTCAGTGGAAGGAATCTTCCAGACCTGGGTCCACATCCTAGCACTACTCCCTAGCCTTGTGACCTCAGGCAAGTGACAAACATTCTTGGCCTCGGTTTCCTCACTGGGGTTCCAGAGAACACATCGCTCAAAAGTGCAGGACAGAAAAGCAATGGTGCCGAGGGGACAGGGAGTCACTGGGTGGGGGGGGGGTGTCCGTTTTCAGGATTGTGGAGGGCAGGGCTGAGGTGAAGTAGAGGCAGAACCTCACATTGGTCACACATTCCGGGTCTTTGTTGTCATAGAAGTTACACTTGTTCTGAGAGCAGCAGTGGGTCTGGAGCAAGGACCAGAGCCTGCAGGAAATGGGGGAAGGGCTCAGCTGTGGGCAGAGGTGGGCGCCCTCCTTCCTCTAACCTCCACCAGGACCTGACCCAGGGATCTGTCAGCAGAGATTAGGAAAGAGATCACAGGGTGTGGATATGGGTCCATGCCACACAGATGGCCCTCCTTAGTTCCTTTACATTCATATGTCTACTTTTGACCTTCTAGCACCAAATTCTTCTGGCAACCCCACTAGCTCATAGGCCAGGGCAGGGCCAGGATATGGTGCCTGGAGGATGACCTGAGATCCCATGACTGGCCCCACCCTAGATTGCCCAACTCTGGCGTCTCTCATACCTGTTCCCCAGAAGGCCATGGTAGTAGGCAAAATAGACGAGCGAGTTGTCATTCTGCTCATAGGAGGAGAGTCCGTTGCCCACAGCCAGCCCCTGTGAAAACACCCAGGGCTCACTCATCTGGAGGGTGGGGAGGAGGAGGAGCTCCCTGACCCACACCTAGACCTTCTGCAACCTAGAATCCCTGGGTGGTCTGTGGGGTGCGTTGGGGGGGTCACTCAAAGTAGCCTGACAGGTGGCTTCTAGTCACGGGAGGCAGGCAGGCAGAGATAGGGTCGCTGGTGGCTGGGAGGGAGACCAGGCTGGGCAGGGTGCTGGGCAGTCTGACCTGGAACTACAAGGGTATGGTCCCCAGGGGCCTCCCTGCCCTCCTGCAGCTGCCTTGCACCTGAAGGTTCATGCTGGGGTCCTGCATGACCAGCACAGCCAAGGTGGGGATGTAGATGCCGGCATAGCTCTCGCCCGTCAGGAAAAGTTTGTTGTCCTTATACTCCGGAAAGAGGCGGAAGAAATCTTTAAGGGCTTCATAATTGCCCTGGGCAACCTGGGGGTGGCAGGATGGAGAGAATCAGGTCGCACTGACATCTGAGCTAGAAAAATCCTCAAGAGGTAATGAAACCAACCCTGGGTGTGAGAGGAAGTGACTTGGTTACATCCACAGCACATGACAGCCAGAAACAGATCCAGAGGCCATGTTCCCGCTCCCCTCTTCACGCCCCAGTGGAAGACCAGGGAAGCTGGAGTGGGTGGGCAGGCACCAGACTCACCTCCGTGTCATTGGTGGCATAAACCTTGTCATCAGAGTAGGAGAAGCCCACCCCAGCTGGGGACTCAATGTACAACACATTGGCAATCTAGAGGGGAGGAGGAAATGAAGTGAAGAGGGGGCCCCACCACATTGGACTGCCCAGACACCCCCGCAGGACACACAGCTCAGCTATACCAGGTTCCATGAATAGGGGTTGTACTCCAGAGTGACACCATCTGGCTGGATCTGCGGAGGAAAGAGGGAATGAGCACCAAGGACCAACTGGGTGGAGGGGAAGGGCCCCAGTGCCAGAGGTCTTTTACACAGGGACAACCCCCAGCAGGTAAGGACAGTTAAGTAAGCCCCAGCACAAGGTTCAGGAAGAAGGAGACACTTGGAAGACCACGAAGCCCTTTTCTCCCCACCTTTTTCCCTTGGGTAACTGTCCCTTTCCCCTCTTTCCTGGGTCACAGGAGGAGACAGCAGCGTCCACTCACCAGGAAAGGGCCGTGCTCTGTCAGGAACCCATCTAGGGAGCTGCAGCCCGGACCCCCGTTGAGCCAAAGCACCACCGGGCTGCTCTCTGGATCTTTCTGGGACTCCACAAACCTGGGAGGGGTCAGAGAGAGTTGGTGCGGGCGGAGGGCCCCTCCTGCCCTCCCCGCTCGCTCCCGGGAGCCCTCCGTCGTCTCGGGAACTGCCTGCAGCCCCCATCCCGCCAGGTGGGCTTTGCCAGCCGCCTCCCGCCCGCCCTGGGAGGCAGGGCCGCCGACCAGTAGTGCAAGTGCTTGGAGCCGGCGGCTCTGAGGTAGCCCGAGAACTGGCGGAAGGACGGCTGCTTGGCCAGTCCGGGGAGGCACTGAATCTGGTCCTGGTCGGGGGCTGCCTGCACCCGGGACGCCCAGGACAGGAGCCACAGCAGGAGCAGCGGCGGCAGCGCGGCTCGGACCATCTGCGGGAGGAAGTGGCGGCGCCTGCAGTTTACCCGCTCGCTCGCGGCCAGGCGCTCGGGAGCCGCAGTCCCCCGGGAGGAGCTGGGCGCGCCGCGAGGGGACCCCGGCCCGGATCCCGCCCGCCGAGGCCCCGCCGCCGCCACCGACCCTGGGCGGGGGGATCCGCTCCGGCCGAGGTCCCCTCACCTCTGCTTCCTCGCGTCCTTGCTCTCCGGGAGGCGCCGGGGACTAGAAGTCATGTGTACCCTGAGTCACGTGAGGGCTGGCGTCACGTGTCAGCCCTCCCCAGGCCCCCTTTTGGCTCTCCGAAGGCCTCAGGGGAGGGAGCGGTCAATTTTCGGGTCAAAGTCCGCGGGCCTCGAAGGTCGTAGTCCCGGAGCCAGCGACCAGATGATCTGGGTGTGGACGGCAGGTTTCCCTGCCCCTGGGGACCCGGGCTCTAGGGGGATGCCTGAGCAAGCGGCGCTAGGACCCCCGAGTAGAGCCTCGGGAAGGGAGTCGGGGGAAATGCCTTACATGGTTCCCCGACTGTCACCATCTAAGTCGGTGGCCCAAAATAGCTCCGGGCGCCGTCTGTCTTGCCACATGGCCCCGAGATGGCTGCTGCCTCCAATCCTGTGGAGTTGGGTGCCTCCTGGGGACCCGCGCGCCAGGAGCCCCCTCCCACCCGCTTCCACCGGGTGCACGGAGCCAACATCCGCGTGGACCCCTCGGGGACGCGGGCCACGCGCGTGGAGAGCTTCGCCCATGGTGTGTGCTTCAGTCGCGAGCCGCTGGTCCCCGGCCAGGTATTCCTAGTCGAGATCGAGGAGAAAGAGCTGGGCTGGTGCGGCCATCTGCGCCTCGGCCTGACCGCGCTGGACCCCGCCAGTCTGGCCGCCGTGCCCGAATTTTCGCTGCCGGACCTGGTCAACCTTGGCCACACCTGGGTCTTCGCCATCACGCGCCACCACAACCGCGTGCCCCGGAACGGCCAACCGGAGGCAGAGGCAGAGGCCGCGGCCCCGCGCCGCCCCCCGGCCCTGATGGTGGAACCATATCTGTGCATTGAGCAGTTCCGAATCCCCCGGGACCGCCTCGTGGGCCGCAGCCGGCCGGGGCTCTACAGCCACCTCTTGGACCAGCTCTACGAGCTGAACGTGTTGCCTCCGACCGCGCGCCGCAGCCGCCTGGGCGTTCTCTTCTGCCCGCACCCGGATGGCACCGCAGACATGCACATCGTCATCAACGGAGAGGACATGGGCCCCAGCGCCCGGGGGCTGCCCGCTGCCCAGCCCCTCTATGCAGTGGTGGACGTGTTTGCCTCCACCAAGAGCGTGCGTCTGGTTCAACTCGAGTATGGCTGTAGGTATCCCACTCCTGGGCAGCGACCCCTCCTGGCCCAGTGTGGACACAGACACCTGCTAGAACCCGCGGGCCACAGTTTCCTAGACCTTGGTCTCTCCAGCGTTAGTTTAGAAGAGGGATACCTGGAGGGATGAAATCTGTAATCTTGCTTCTGGAGGCTGAGGCACTAGTACCACAAGTTCAAGTCCAGACTATCTCTAAATAAATAATTTTTTAAAAAAGGGCTGGAGATGTAGTTCAGTGGCGAAGAGTCCCTTTAATTCCCAGTAAGACGAAACAGCAGCAAGAGCATCAAAAACAGGAAGAATCCAGCTTGGAATTGCACCTCTGTTTGTAGTTTTGCACCAGTCACTCCCGATCATTGGAGGGTCTCCTTGCCCTTGCCTATCCCAGGTGATTGATTAAGGTGCCTTGCAGGTCCCTTTTAGTTCTTACAATGTTTTCTTTTTTTTTAATATTTATTTTTTAGTTCTCGGCGGACACAACATCTTTGTTGGTATGTGGTGCTGAGGGTCGAACCCGGGCCGCACGCATGCCAGGCGAGCGAGCTACCGCTTGAGCCACATCCCCAGCCCTCTTACAATGTTTTCAGTATTTTTTTAATATTTATTTTTTAGTTGTAGTTGGACGCAATACCCTCATTTTTTATTTATTTATATGTGGTGCTGAGGATCGAACCCAGGGCTTTGCAAATGCTAGGCAAGTGCTCTACTGCTGAGCCACAACCCCAGTCCCAGTGTTTTCGGTATTAACCTAGAAAAAATGCTGATAGATTTAGGTCTATCCGTTTAGAAGCATAGAGGCATCATAGACCTCAAATCGAAAGCTTTTTAATTCTGAGATCCAGTTCCACTTCCTTACAACCCTATCAAACATTTTATTTATACCTCGGATCCCATCTCATAGATTCAGGGAACTAGAACCTGCACTGGGAACTGTGGTTGTATGAGCAAATCAGACACTACCCTGCTCACAGAAGCTGCTAACTGAAGGGGGAAGAGCTTTGTGCTGTGTTGTTATAAAAGCAGGGTTACATCATTGAAGGTCTTCAGGAAGTGGTTTTTTTATTATAATTTTTTGATACTGGGGATTGAACCCAGGGGTGCTTAAGCACTGAGACACATCCCCAGCCCATTTTATTTTTCATTTTGAGACAGGACCTTGCTAAATTGCTTAAGGCTTGCTAAATTGCTGAGGCTGGCTTCAAACTTGCAATCCTCCTGTCTCAGCCTCCCAAATCACTGGGATTATAGGCGTTGGCCACCATGCCAGGCAGGAAGTAGTGTTTATTTCAGCTATATGATCAGCTCTGTGAAGCAAGCTGAGCCTGACAGCAGAAGGGAGTTACCCAAGCTGATGGCAGAATGAGAACCAACGAAAACCTAGGTTTTTTGGGGCCTGGCCTCAGACCCACCCTTCAGTTTCCTGTGCCTTTGACCGCCTTCTTTCCACAGTGCCATCGCTGCAGACTCTGTGCCGCCTAGTGATCCAGAGGAGCGTGGTGCACCGGCTGGCCATTGATGGACTCCATCTGCCCAAAGGGCTTAAGGATTTCTGCAAGTATGAGTGAAGGTCTGCAGCCACCCAGAGGGCCCACAGGAGCACTCCTGGCCTTCAGACCCTGTCTGAAGCTGGTAACACTGCTGCCAACCAGGACTAGAAATAAACAGCTGATGCTGACATTCTGATCATTGGAGGGTCTCCTTGCCCCTGCAGTGTGTAGAGGCACTTCTAGAATCACTACAAATCAGCAGGTCAGAGCAAGAGAGAACATTTTCGATGCCATCTAGACAAGGGCTTGTTTAATTGGGATACTTAGGGAGTACTGATGCTCCACACTCCCTGGAAACTTTCCTCTGATGTGTGCAGGCCTGGCCACTGTATATTGAAAAAGCCCTCCAGGAGATAGAAGGGACAGCCAGGTGGAGAAACACTTCCTTAGAACAGGAGTTTCAGGTTTGGTGCATATTGTAATTGCTTGAGGAACTTAGAGATACCAATATTGGTCTGGCTCTGGGATTATGACTTAATTGGTTTGGGATGAGTTGGGCATCACAGTTTCTCAAAGTGTCCCAAGAGATTCTAATGTGCAACCTGGCCTGAGATCCAGTGCCCTACACCAACTATTTCATTTTGCAGAAGGATAACTGAGACCCCGAGATGAGAATGCATTTGTTCAAGGTCAAATAGAAAATGACTGAAGAGCATCCTTGTCTGACACTACAGGACACAAAACCCTGGACTCTACTTGTGTCTCTGATTATTTGGCTCCATACAGATAGATAGTCCCACCTCATCCTCATAACATCTGGTGGGGGTAGTTATTACTCCCATTTTACAGATGAGGTCATTAAGGAACAAAACTGTCCAGGTGACTTGCCCAAGGTGAAGGCAAGAACCTAGAACACCCTGGAATTGGTACAGGGCTCTTTTAATCCCATCCCATTGTTATACATGGGTTCTAGAATGAACAGGTCAATGCTGTGAGATGCGTTCCAGGTGTAAAGGGGAGGGACTATGAGGTGACATTCTAGAAGGATAGGGTAGGACAGGAGGCATATGACTATTCCCTCACAAACAGGGCCTTTGGGGCAGCCATGTCCTACTTCATGTCTCCCCAGACTCATCCAGGTCTTTTACCTTCTAACCAAGGTGAGAGGGGTCTAATGGAACTGGAGGAGGCAAAGCAGCTTCACATGGGAGTTGCCTCCTGGTTCCAGGGAGGGGGAGGTTCTGCCGGGGATTTGGGGGCTGACCTTGGAGTCAACTCTTGGAAGAAAAGCCATTCCAAAAGTCCTTGCCAATTACTAACTACCACTTGCTCACTTAGTCATTCAGCAAACACTGCTCCATCATTTGCTCAGTGTTGGGAAGTGGGGATATGGATGTGAGTAACACTTAAGGCCTAACCTCTAAACAGTCCTCTTGAGCTGGTTTTAATTGCTCCTGCTCCTAAGCCCTGCCCCTCAGGGCCTCTTCTTCAGAGACCAAGAATAACATTCCATCTCCTTCCTGTCTCTGCAGGTGGGGCTGCTTCTCCGGGTTCGTCCCTTGGCCTCTATAGTCCTACAGAGCCAGTGGTGGTGGCCTCTGGTGGATTAGGCCCACTGAACCAGAAAGCCGAGCAGGTGGTACCTGCTGCCCAGACCTGGGGCCCCACCCTGGCAGTGCCTGAAGCCAGGGTCTGCTCTGGGGGTGCTAGCTGGGAGATACCACGGAGGAAGGAGTACAGCCGATACTGCCACAAATTCCCCAACGTGAGGCAACCAGAGAGCTTGGGCTGGGAGAATGGCTGCTCCAGAAGCAGAGCTCCCCACCTGAGTGGCCCCAGCAGGCCTGGGCCCCTGCTGCTGTGTGGGCTGTCACCAGGGGTTCTGCCAGTGCCCTCTGAGGCAGTGGGGAAGGAGGCCGGCTCCCAGCCTGACATCTGCATCCTTACCCTGGCTATGATGATCGCCGGCATCCCCACCGTGCCTGTCCCAGGCCTGCGGGAAGAGGACCTGATCCGGGCAGCTCAAGCTTTCATGATGGCCCATCCGGAGCCTGAGGGAGCTGTGGAGGGAACGCGGTGGGAGCAAGTGCATGCCCACTCAGCTTCTGGGCAGATGGCCCTAATGAGATCCAGGAGGGGCCAGCCTCCTGGCTCCTGCTTGTAGCTGGATGAAATAGCACCAGACACATAGGGTGGCTTCTCTGTATGGTTTTTGGGTAGACAGGGTGGGGGGGGGGTGTATGGCAGGGGTAGGCTGGGCCACTGACAAATTCTAGTTCTTCATTAGGGTCCAGACCCCAAGAAGTTTCTATTGCTGCCACTAATACAAGAGGTAGGTCTTATCAGATAGATAAAACTGAAATTACCTACATAGGTGATCCTGTTTTGACAGTGGAGGCTCCTATATTGAATACTTGATCAAAATTTCTTTTTTTTTTTCTTCTCAGTAGTAGGGAATATCTCCCTATATTGCCCAGGCTGGCACTGAACTTGCTATCCTCCTGTCTCAGCTTCTTGAGTAGCTGGGATTACAGGTGTGTAACACCACACCCAGCTTGATCAAAGTTTCTTGTGAAGTCCTAGCAAGGTGAAATTTCCTCCTGCCTTAAATTTTCCAGCCTCCTGAAGGCAGAAAGGAAGGAAACTGAACACCTGGTTGAGCACCATGAAGCATCTGAATGAGTAGAAGTTCACTCTTTTTTAATCTGACCAACCCTGTGAAGATGCCCATTTTTACAAATTGAGTTTAAAGAGTTGACCTATCCTGAGTCTCACAGCTAGTAAAAGATGAACTATGCCTTAAAAATAAGTCAGGGATGAGCCGAAGCTGTGGTATATGCCTGTAATCCCAGCTACTCGGAGGCTGAGGCAACTTAGTGAGACCCTGTCTCAAAAAACAAACAAACAAACAAATTTAAAAGGGCTGAGAATGTAGCTTAGTGGTAGAGCAACCTTGGGTTCAATCCACAGTATTGCCAAGAAAAAAACATCTGGATTCACGTGTAGTATCTATCATCTTCCAACTCTAAATTCTATTTCTTCCACAATATATCCCAAACTGCCAGGTATAAAACAAAAAACTAGAAAAATATTGGAATTTGCAACATTTAACTTTATTTATTGATCCCAAGATGGAGCCAGGAGAAAAAATATTGGGAACCTGGCTCAGTCACTTCCCTGAGCAGCTTCCTCTGTGGGAAGCTCCTGGGCCAGCTCAATCATGGGGTGTGGGTCAGGTGAGTGATCTCATGACTGGGGCAGCTGTTACCAAGCCCTGGTCCTCAAACTCAGCACCCATGTCTTGTCTTGGACCAGGGGTCGCTTGTTTTTGTAAGATCTTTGAGCTAAGAATTGTTTCCACTTTATGAAAAGGCTGTCAAAACAAAACCAAGAATATACAACAGCCACTGTACATGAGCATCTTAAGTCTAAAATATTTACTCTTGGGCCTTTATAGAAAAGATGCTGACTCCTGTCTTAAGGAGCCATTCTTAAAGACACCTTCTAGGTAGCAGACTATGGCAGAGTAGAAGACTCTTGTCCTTATTGTGGAAGGAGTGACCATGGATGGACGACAGCATGAGTGTACGTAGGGGAAGTATGTGAGTGTACACATGGGGTATCAGGAGTGATCAGAGCTGCACCTGCTCGTAGGGGCCGATCCAGCTGTCAGCTAGCTCCCTCAGGGTGCTATACCGCCGCTCAAACTCCTCCTTGCTGCAGTGCTGCAAGAGCTGACCCACCTCCTCGGTTAGAAGAGTCACTGCCAGGTGCTTATCCAGGGTCTCACTCCACGTGCTGCTCAGGATGCTGTCTAGACTGGTGGCACAGCTTGCTGTCCACTGAGCTGGCAGCATGTCTGGCTGGAGCACCTGGCGGCGGGCACTGAGCATAGCCAGGATGTGGCGGCAGGGCAGGTGGAAGGCCTGGTTGAAGTAGCAGCTGCAGCTGGCAGGGGGCTGAGGCTGCACCTTGTGGGTATCCTCCAGGATCTGTATGTTCATCTTTTCTGAGCCACAGCCAATGAGGTGCATGGATTTCTGGACCACAGCAAGTTCACCCAGGCAGAGCTGGGCTGCTGGCCCTGTGCAGATGGCATTGAGGGAGTGCTGAATGCGAGCTTCTACCAACTGCTCTGTTTTGGGGCTGTCGGGGCTGTCATCTGAGGGGCTATGATTGTTCTGGGGACTCGGGCCCAGGTTGAAGCTTGCCTTGTCTCCTGGGTTTTGCTGCATATACCGGAACAGAGAGGCCATGCCTTGTTTCTCAGATGGGGTGGTGCCAAAGAACTGACTGAGGATGCGGGTGGTGACCTCCAGGCTCTGGAAATAGCGCCTGCTCTCAGCTCGGCTCCTCCAGCGGTGTGCCAGCCAGATGCGGTCGTTGAGCAGCCAGTGTGAGTGGAGCTCAGGCAGCCGGGCTGGGGGGACACAGTTGCTCAGGAGCGTATACAACCTCCTCAGGTTGCCTGCTGTGGCTGAGCACATGGTGCTCTGCAGGGAGGTCAGGAGCACCCTCTCCATAGGCTGTTCAAGGGACAGCTGATAGAACTTGCCCTGGAGGAATTTGCAAATGTGAAAGGCTGAGAACAAGACCTCAGCTGTGGGGAACTCCATGGCTAGGGTGGGCAGGGGGAGGAAGTGGGGATCTACCAGGATGGTACAGACTCTCTCCCATGCTGGGTTAAACTTCTTGAACACCTGCAACATCTGGGCGAGGCCTTCAGCATCCTCCTTGGCAGGGATGGCAAAGTAGACTGCCCGAGCTAGAGGACCCTCCAGCTGCACTCGAGGTCCATCCACCAGGAAGGTATACAACACCTTGCCTCTTGGGTTATAGGTCCGATGGATAAATAAGATCTCAGGGAAATGGGAAAAAACATCTTGCATGAAACAGCTCTGGTAGTTGAAGCTATCTAGCTGGGGAGCCCTGCTAACCTGGTGCAGCAGCACAGGTGGGCTTGAGTCCTTAATCAGAAGCCCATTCAGCATCGTTAGGGCCATGGGAAAGATGGGAAATGTCTAAATGCCCAGGTCAAAATACTTTCTCTGCAGGTTCAAGCTTCCGGTAACTCAAGGCTTGAGGCTTAACTGTAGTTTCCAGATCTTGTTCCAAAGATGTGCCTATGGAAAGGAGCAGAGGTATAAGGAGACGGTAGGGTCTTGGCTCTTCAATTATTCATCTAGGTTATATTGACTGAAAACGTACTATGTGTCATCACTATAAGTAAACAAGTAGGGATATATCAGATAATGAGGGTTACAAACACCATAAAACTAAGTAACAGGTTGGAGAATGAGTCCGGGAAGGTGGACACTTTAAGGTGGTTGGGAAAGGTTTCTTTGGGGGTAAGGAAGATGACACTGGAGATGAGACCTCAACAAGAAGCTAGTCACAGAAAGACACATGGTTCCAGGGGATATAAATAGGTGTGAAAGCCAAAGCTGCCTATAGTCTTTGGTTTTTTTTTTTAATTTATTTTAATAGCATTCTAAATACTTGTATAGCCTTTATATTTGCAAAGTACTACTTGGCATCCATTCTTTCTTTTGGTCCTGGTACATATAAAAGTAAGTGGCTCAGACTTGCTGGGGCAAGTCAGTGATCACCTTTGAGACTCAATCCCTTCCACCATCAAATGGGATTAACAATGGTGCTTAGTTTCTCCTGCTTCTACACAGGCAAGGCTTGTTATTCAAACACTTCTAAACTGGGCACAATGGAAACACCTGTAACTCCAGCTACCTGGAAGGTTGAAGCAGGAGTATCACAAGTTCAAGGCCAGCCTGGGCAATTCAGTGAGACCCTGTCTCAAAACCCCAAAAGGGCTGGGGGTGTAATCAGTGGTAGAACACTTGCCTGGCATGGGCGAGACCCTAGCTAGGCTCAATCCCCAGTACTGCAACAAGAAAAGTAACCTCTGGTTGGTCCCCAAATGGGTTTTCACCCCCATTTTACAGATGAGAAACCGAGGTTCAAAGTTTTTAAGTGATCTGCCCTCCATTACTGTCAGTAGATGGAAGCCAAGTCTTTGGCCCAAGATTCTGACGATTTCCCACAAGGTCCAAAAACCCGGAACTGAGAGGGAATGCGGGCTTTGACCTCTCACCTCTGACCCAGGTGGGAGATGGGGATGTCTGACGTTGGCTTTCAGAATCCAGCAGAGCTGAAGTCAGCCTCCCACTCTTCGGGAGCTGTGCGACGGCCGCCGTGGCGACCGAGTGCTTCACACCTCCACTCCCCCAGAGAGCACTCTCCTGCCACCTGGCTCGGTCGCCATTTCCCCCAGTTGACCTGCGTGATTGACCTCTAGGCGCGCCAACCACAGCGCCAGCTTCGCAATGACTCAGGCCAATGACCTGAGGAACTTGGCTTTCGGTCTTTGACACCACGGACCAATCGCAGACCCGAAATTTTGAGGGCGGGCCCTGTTACCAGGGTTACGAGGGGCTCGACTGGCAGTAACCAATGAAAGTCTAAGGGAGTGTGCTCACCTCCGAGCCCCGGGACTGAACTCTGGAGCCTCCCTTCAGGCTAGACGCCAGGCAGGGCACCTTATTAGGGGAACTTCCCTCAAAGGCCAACAATGAAAATGAAAATAAAGGGTTGTGCTTTACAGAAATCGTGTGTGTGTGTGTGTGTGTGTGTGTGTGTGTGTGTGTGTACACACCCTCCCTTACAGAGAAACTGAAGCCCTGTTCTCCAATTCTGCCTCTTCCTTAGGGGTCAGGAACTTCCCCACTGGCATTGTCCAGCCCAATTCCTTCCAGAATTTTCACAACAGATACAGAATGGCCCTGTGACTTAAGGTCCCAGAGAACTAATGCAAGCGCCGATAGACTTCCATCTTTATCTGCAGTTCCCCTGAAGACAATCTTGGAAAGATGAATGACTACGAGGCTTTAGACAATGAAGTCCACCAACTAGCAACACCAAGTCAGTGTTGAGTCTTATCACCGTATCAAAAATGTTTATAGAGACCTAGAGAGGAAATCCTGGACCAGAACAGGCCAACAGACTAATTTTTACAGACGAGTTAAGCAGGTCAATGAAATTAGGGACTTGCTCATGTCCCCCAGCAAGTTGTTGGCAATCAAGTCTAGGATTCAGATTTCTTTCAGTCTACTTGGCGTCCTCCTACAAGAATATAAGGCAACCTGAAATCAATGCTGAAATTGGTAGGAAAAGGGCAAAGTAAATGGTGGCTTGCTAACTGTGAATTTATAGTAGTAGTAGGTTCTATTTGGCTCCACAACCCCATTAGACAATACTCATAACAAATCCATCTGGAGCTGGAATGTAGCTCAGTGGCAGAGAGGTTTGCATTCAATCCCAGCAATAAGAACTAAAAAATAAACCCACCCCGGAGTGTCCAATTCCTAACAGTAGGGTCAGGAGTCCTGCTGAGCAATTGGTCTTTCTTTGCCTAATCAAGCGGAACACATTTCCCCTGGTAATTTTTTTATTTTTTTAAAAAACAACTTTATTTAATATGAATAAAAATAGGTACAAATAACAGATTCTTCATAAAGAGCAGCAACAATCAAGAGTCACCCTCCTTCTCTTTGTTCCTGAAAACAGGCCCTTTTTACCAGGTCCATTTTGTCTCATCCTGTCTTAGGGTAGGGGTTCATCTTTGAAGGGAGAAGACTTCTCTCAGGGATTGGGGAAAAAAGAGAGGTGACCTTTCAGTATGGAGATAACTTTGGCTTTGAACAATGAATGCAGTGCCCATGGAATGCCAAAGGGGAGGGCTGAAAAGGGGCAGATTCACAGTGGGGTCCCTCTCCTATATATATATATATTTTTTTTTTTTTTAAATAATCTTTCAATCCCTACCAAGGAAGACATTGGTCAAAACACTGACCCCTATCATGACCTGCCCACTCTGAACTCGCAAACTTCCTAGGAGAGGGGTTTGGTCCAATTGTGCCAGTGCAAGTGATTCAATCCTGAATTGTGGCTTCAGCAGGAGGGAGTCCCTCTCCTTCTTCATGTTTTCCCCAGAGGAAAGGGAGGCAGCCTACGTCCCTGAAGTCTCCTGGCTGCTGAATGGACTCAGGAGGCTGACAGGGGACAGCCCAGATGTCCACAATCTTGCGCAGGGTAGAACAGCGCTCCTCCAGCTCTGGGCCCTCGGTCTGCATTAGCAAGTTTGCCAGCTCTCTGCTTAGGTCCTGAATCATATCGTTCCGACCTTGCTTTTCAGGCTGGTCTGTGTGTGGGATCACACCACGGTCCTGGAGCTCCCCATTGGGCCCCAGGAGGTGCTGATACTTCTTCTGCCACCGTCTGCACACCATGGCTTCACCCACAGGTTGCTGGCTGGTATGCAGCAGCGCCAAAATGTGCCGACAAGGCAGGTGGTACCATCGCTGAAAGGAACAGCTGCAGCTACAACCATCTTTGCTAACTTGGTGAGAGTCCTCTAGCAGCTGAACATCCACCGAGGGTCCGGCCATGCCCACCAGATGGGTGGAATTCTGCACCACCTCCCACTCTTTGTTGCATAGCTTATAGGCCAGTTCAGAGCCACTTTGGTTTAAGGTGTCTAGCATGTCACCCAGGGAGGGCTGCTGCTGCAACTGAACTTGCTGCGAGTCTGGCTTCGTCTCTTCCACAGGGAGCCCATTAAGGCTCCCTCCACAGATTCCGAAAGGCTTCTTGGCCTTTGGTGGCATGCTTGGAGGCCGAGTTCTCTTTAACTTGGGAGGAGCTGTGGGTAAATTCTTCAAGCCCTTAGTATTGAAGAAGTCTATGTAATCCACAAAGCGGAGGATGCAGTCTAGCAGGGACTGCTGTTCCCGAAAGAGGCTTGACACCTTGCTGGTGACTATGTCTAGGCTGTCCATGTAGGTATTACACGCATGCAGGCCCTTCCTTACGTGCATGTACCACAGCAGTTCACAGGAGAACCAGTGGGCCTGTAGGAAGCTGAAGAGATCCTCGTCTAGCAGAGCTTGGGACATCTGACAGAGATTTTTAAGGCTGGCTTCAGAAGTGACAAACACAGCCTCCCGCAGGGCTTCCTTCATGAGTCTTTTAAAGGATGGATTTGCTGAACTACGATGTAACTTCTTCTCCAAGAGCCGGGTTGTGTGGTAGATGGAAAGAAGGATGCGGGCAGCAGGGAAAATCTCCTGCAGAATGGGCCGATGAGGGAATGAAGGGTCCACAAAGACCACCTTGACCTTGGGCCAATCAGAGTTAAACTCTGTGAAGATGCTCAGCATCTTGGCGACAGAGGTGGCTGTCTCAGTCTTGAGCACAGCAAAGTGGACCACTCGACCTTCTCGTTCCTTGTTCTCCACCAAGAAAGCGTAGAGGATATGGCCCTGGGTATTCTCCACCCGGTGCAGCAAGAGATTCTCTGGGAATCGGATGAACAGGTCACTCATCTTGCTGCTCTGGAAGCTCAGCCGGTCCAAGTCTCGGCTGGTGCCCACACTGAAGGAAGCCATGGAACCCTTATCTACCTTAAGAAAGTTTTTCATCACTTTTGCTATCTTAGCCAGATCAGAAGGAGTGATGCCTTCCTGCTCTGGTTTTGAGGGCATTTGCACATCATTTAGACAAAACGATGGTTCTACTGGGGACTTCTCGGCTTTATCAAGGTCCTTTTTGAATGTGGGCAGCACAGGCTGGAGTTTCTGCAGACATAGTGTCCTTTGAGATTTGCAAACGGCGTCTCCTCCAGGAATAGCGGTTTTGGCATCAACGTGTACGTGGTGGGTGTTAAGTTCACTGATAAATAGTCTATCTAGTCTCTCGTTGTACCTCAGGAGCAAATATGCTGGGCACATGTCCGCCTCCCGTGTTCTCTTCCTGTTTGACTGGGTCCGAATACAGACAAATTTCACCTGCACATATCTAGGGGAAGGTAGAGGTGACAATGAGAAAGGTGCTGACCACCCTCTCTCTCTTATATGATTAAGGCCCAGTAAGGATTTATATAGGCTAATGCGTCCTGGAGACTACAACGTAGTGTGGAATGGAAAGAATCATCTGAGTGCAGAGGTGCAAGCCTATAATCCCAGTGGCTTGGGAGGCTGAGGCAGGAGGATCGCAAGTTCAAAGCCAGCCTCAGCAACTGAGCGAGGACCTAAGCAACTTAGTGAGACCCTCCCCCTTAATAAAATATAAAAAAGGGCTGGGGATGTGGCTTAGTAGTTAAATGCCCCTGGGTTCAATCCCTGGTACCAAGAAAAAAAAAAAAAAAAAGATTTACATGAACTCTTTAGTCCCAAAGTATTTAGCTCTTTCTTTAAGACCCTCCTCAACTATAATTCCTCTCAATTTCCTCCATAGCAGTTCTAAGCCCCAGCTCCTTTAATTCTCTTTCTGTTGCCATTTGTGATGACGTCAACAGTTCAATCTGAGGCAGGATACAAGGGAAAGAAGACAAGCAGCAGCAGCAGCAGGATGCCTGGCTGATTGCTCTGTTTAGAGTGTCCCCCTTGTTCCTGTTGTTGTCGTCTTTTTTTTTTTTTTTTTTTTGGTGGGTGGGTGGGTGGGTAAGCTACTGCCTTCTTCTCTAGAAAGTAAGGATAAAAGTAAGGTTCAAAAGAAACTAGACTAGATCAGGGTTATCAACTGAGCTCTTCAGAGCCCTCAGGGGATAGGGTATATCTGGGTCCCCTCAAACAAGGAACATCCCTGCTCATCTTTCATTTCAAGAAAAATATCCACACCCTAATTTGCGTGCGTGTGTGTGTGTGTGTGTGTGTGTGTGTGTGTGTGTGTGAGACAGGAACTGAATCCAGGGCCTCATGCACGGTAAGCATGCACTCCACTGCTGAGCTACACCCCAGCACTCTAAGAAAATTTGATAACCACTGAGTTAGATGAGCTTTAGGGTCCCCTCCCCTTTTGATACTGAGGATTTAACCCAGGGGCGCTTTGTCACTGAGCTACATCCATAGCCCTCTTTAGCTCCCAAATCTGGAATTACAGGCTTGTGCCACTGTGCCCAGCTCTTTAGGATCTCTTCTAGCTTTGGCATTTTAGGCTGAAAGTGATGATTCAAAGGAGAATGGTTATTAAACTGAATATCTGGTCCGGTGAGGGAATGAAGGGTCTCTCTCTCTTTCAGTACTAGGGATTGAACCCAGGGCCTTGCATACGCCAGGTAAGCTCTGCACCACTGAACTATATATCCCTGGCCTATTTTTTCTTTTGAGACAAGATCTTGCTAAATTGTTGAGACAGGCCTTGAACTTAAGATCTTCCTGCCTCAGCCTCCTGAGTAACTGGGATTTCAGACATGTGTCACTGTGCTTGGTCCTTCCTCTTTTTCTATTCCCATTCAACCCATGCTTCAGGATCCAACCAGATCCTACCTTGTTGGTGAAGCCTTTGTGGGTGCCATCAAGCCACAGTAATTGCCCAGTTCTGAATTTATAGCATGTATTCTAAAAGCTTGGCAGATTCTGTGTGTGGAAGTATGCCTAATAGTGAGACAAGGGGGACAGTGGAGGCCAACAGCCTAGATTTGAATACCAGTTCTGCCGCTCAGAAGCTGTTTAACCTGGGCAAGTCATTTCATGTCTCTGGGTGATTTGTTCATGGTATAGTGAGATAATCTCAGCCAGGCGAGGTGGTACACACCTGTAATCCCAGTTACCCAGAAGCCTGAGGCAGGAGGACTGCAAGTTCAAGGCCAGCCTGGGCATCTTAGTGAGACCCTGTATCACAATAAAAAATTTAAAATAGGTCTGGGGTTGTAGCTCAGTGGTAGAGTACTTGCCTCACACATGTGAGGCACTGGGTTCAATCCTCAACACCATATAAAAATACAATAAATAAAATAAAGGCATTATTATATCCATTAACAACTGAAAAAATATTTTTAAAAAATTAAAAAGAGGAGGGGAGAGGTCTGGGGAGATAACTAGGTGTTTTTGCTTTAGCCTAACATGTGCAAAGGCTTGGGTTCAATCCCCAATACTGCAAGTAAATAAATAAATAAAAGATGATCTCATTAGGGTTATCATTAAGATTAAATGAGCCACAGGTAAAATATTTAGCCCAGAGCCTGCTTCAGACTTTTATTTGTTAATAAAAGCTAGCTGCTGCTGCTGCTGCTATAATCACAGCTCCTGTGCCTACAACATTCTGTGGGATGTTTGTATAGTACCTTTCCAACTGGATGGGGATGTCTTCAAGTATCAGGACCAAGTTATGTATTCACACCACCTACCACAATGCTATTCCTTCTGCAGATATGATGAATGATTCATGGACCACCAGTGTGTGGGATGGGTTACACCCCTGCCTCCCCAGGGAGGGACCCAGCCTAAAAGCCAGAGGAGGGGAAAAAAAATCTCAGCCGCTGACATCACGGAACCACCTAGAAGCCCCACCTACACATTTCCAAACACTCAAATCCAGCTGGTCCTGTTTGCCCACCCTCAGAGGGCAAGTTAGGAAAACAGGATATGTCAGTCCTGTGAGCACAGGGTGGAGGGGCCTGGGGCTGAGAACATCTGCATGTGGTGTGCACTGTGCAGAGGTGGCGCCGTCTAGATCTGGACCAGGAGGCTGGGGCAGTCCAGTAGAATGGCAAGGCTGGTGAGAGGCGGGTGCTGTGTGGCCTAGGCCCACCTCACTAGTCTTGTTTTCCACCCTCTCCAACCTTGTTTTTCTGTCTTAGACAAATTGCCCACAATTTCTTGTGTTCATGGTGAGGAATTTCACTTCCGGGGCTTTCCTCATATTTGTAAATTTGTCTGAAATTACCTTCTACTTTAAAAAAAATTTTTTTTATTTGTATCTGGACACAGTATCTTTATTTATTTTTATTTGGTGCTGAGGATGGAACCCAGGGCCTCCCATGTCGAGGCAAGCGCTCTACCACTGAGCCACAACCCCAGCCTGACCTTCTGCTTCTTCATCTCAAAGCTTACTCATTTTTCAGGACTTTGAGAGACCATGATCTTTTCTAAGAGGCCTTTTATCAAGCACTTAAATTGGGCTTTACCCTTCTGCTGGCTCAACATCTTGGACTACTCTAGCTTATCAAGTTATATTGACTGGCCTGGGCGCGTACCTCGGTGGTAGAGTGCTTGCATAGTATGTGTGAGGCCCTGAGTTCCACCCCAGCATTGCAAAAAAAAAAAAACATCATATTGACATTATGTGAGCTAACCCCCAAAAAGATACTGGTGACTACCAATCATAAAGCTCTTTCCTTCATTCCTGGCTCCATTCTTGCGAATACCCAATGTGTTTTCTTCTCTCTTCTTTTTAAATGCTGATGAACAAACCAGGACCTCACACATCACACAAGCGCTCTGCCAGTCCCACCCCCACTTTTTTGAAATGATCTTGTTAAATTGCCAAGGCTGGTCTCAAACATGTGATCCTCCTGCTTCAGCCTCCCAAGTTGTTGGAATTATAGGCATGCACCACCATGCCTGGCTTGTTAATAAATCTTCTCCTTACCATTGCTACATTTACTGAGGATTTGTTATACACCAGGCTATATTAAGTCCTTAATCTGTATTATTACTATTATTACTAGGAAAGGGGTTCTATTACCATCTACATTTTACAGAGGGAGAAACAGGCTTAAGGAGGTTCTCAAGATGAGAATTTAGAATTTAATCCTCCAACTAAGACCTGAACATCTGAGTTGACTAAGTGTGCTTGTGTACAGTCTGACTAGTTAACCATTATACTGCCTGTTTCCTTCAAAAAATATTTCTCCTTTCTCTGAATTTCTTTTTTTACCTTTCTCTTCCTGATCCTCACCATACTGGCTAGGTTCAATAACTTCCTTGAAGATCTCTAAACAGGGCTGGGGATATAGCTCGGTTGTTAGAGTGCTTGCCTAGCATGCACAAGGCCCTGGGTTCAATCCCAAGCACCAAAAAACAAACAAACAAACACCCCCCCCAAAAAAAAAAAAAAAAAAAACCAACAAAGATCTCTAGACATACTGTCCTCACTGGCATCATGAATTTCAAACTTAACTCATATTAGATTGAACTTGTTTATATCTAAGTGCATACAACCAAGGTCTGGAAGGAGTTAGTTGGTTTCAACTCCTTTCTGTCCACTCTTTAGGAGTTTATATTCTCTATTGTACTGACTCCAGGGTGCAGGGAGCTATTGTGCCCCCAATGTCTGGCACTGCGCCTGGTACATAGTAAATGCTCTATAACCATAGTGAATAAATGCTTAATAAGTGATTGTGAGGCCTAGTAAGCTCCTCCTATAAGACAAGGAGTATTTTGGGAAGACCACTGGGGTAGAGTTCTGTCAGAGGCTTGGCTCCTAGTCTTAGCACAAATAGTCACTGTTACTAACTATAGTTTTGGACAGACTCTTTAACTTCCAACATTTACTGAGTTCTACTATGCACCAAACTTGGTATGAGTTATTCTAAAGGTCACAGAGACAAATTAGAGAGTCTCTCCTCTCAAAGTCTAGTGAGGAAAGATTATTACACAAGTGGCCAGTCAAGTTAAAAATAACTGAATGGTTAGGTCTGGGGGTACAACTTGGTCATGGAGTGCTTGCCTAGCACGCATGAGGTTGTTTTTGATCACTAGCATAGTGGGGAAAAAGTGAATGGCTAATTAGACATTACATAATACAAGCAATATACATATAACTGCATAAAGAGTGATTTACTCTAATTATAGGGTTGATACATATTAACTAAGGCTTTTCATTTATTTTACATAAGATAAATATCCCTGTATATAAATAGCACCTTGAAGAATAAATAGGTTTTATTTTGGGGCAGGGGAGGGTGCAAGGGTACTGGGCATTGATTCCAGGGGTACTCTACCAGTAAGCCATATCCCCAGCCTTTTAATTTTTAATTTTTTTAAATTTTGAGACATGGTCCTGTGAAGTCATGATCCTTCTCCCTCAACTCTTGGAGTCACTGGGATTATAGGCATGTGCCACCATGACCAACTGAACAGGATTTTTACAGGTAGAAAATAAGTAAAGCCATTTTAGATAATGTAAGGAGTTAAGAACAAGACTTTGGGATAAAAATATGTTGAAGATTCTTTTTTTTTTTTTTTTTGGTGATAATGGGGGTACCCTATCATTAACCTGCATCCCCAACCCTTTTTGAAACTTTTTGAGCAGGGCATTGGCTAAATTTCCTAGGCTGGCTTTGAACTTGTGATCCTTTTGTCTCAGCCTTGAGTTGCTAGAATTTTTTTTTTTCCCTTCCCAGACAGATTCTTACAATGTTGCCAAGGCTGGCAACAAACTCCTGAGCTCAAGTGATCCTCCTGTCTCCGGTTCCTGAGCACCTGGGACTACAGGTGAACACTACCATGCCTGGTTTAAGATGTGAGTTTAATTCCATTGTCAGCTATGTAACCTTGGATTCCTTATCTATAAATGTGGAAGTAAAAATGATGATAGTAGAAAACTGATCTAAGAATACAATTGGCCTTCCATATCCCTGGATTCTATATCCTCAGATTTAATTTACCATGGATTGGAAATATTGGGGAAAATTTTTTTTTATTTCTTCTGGGCATGGAGGATTGCAAGTTTAAGGCCAGCCTCAGCAATTAGGTGAGGCCCTAAGCAACCGAGTGAGACCCTGTCTCAAAATTTAAAAAAATAAATAGATAAAAAGGGCTGGGGATATATGCTTCAGTGGCAAAGCACCTTTGGGTTCAATCCCAGCACCCTCCTCCCCACCACAAAATTTCATTTATATTGAACATATATATGTCCCTCCTTTTTCATTATTCCCTAACAATATAGTATCACAACTATTTATGTTGTGTAAGGTATAATAAGTAATCTAGAGATGACTTAAAGTATATAGAAGGCTGTGTGTAGGTGATATGCAAATATTAGGCTATTTTATATAAAGGACTTAACCATCCAGTGATTTTGATATACAATGGAGGGGTCCTGGAACCAATCTCCCTCAGGAACTGAGGGACAACTGTGATAAGTACCTGATCCAAGAACAATTAGTGCTACTTAAAATGAATTCAGTTAAAAGCTGTAATAGGAACTGTTGGTTGCCAACCCAACATCCTTTTGTTCCCTTTCCTTACTAACAAAGAACCAATTTTGTTTAGAGTGCCATTCCCCCTCCCCCTCATAGCTACTTCTTTGAGGTTATTCTAAGCCAATTAAGGTAATCCCATTAGGAATGGGCATGGATACTGGTCTGATTCTAGACAAAGGAGCATGATATGAAATCTGCAAGCAAGAAACCAAAGACTTCCCAGGCATGTGTCTTCTGCATTTGTGTCATGTGGGGAGCCATCCTGAGGGCAAGCTAAGACTTGAAGATGGTAGAACAGAAAGATGTAAGCAAGTACCCTGGGCGATGAAAGATCACTTTTAGATCTGGGCCAACTTGTATATTAATTGCAGCCCAAAACACCCCAGAAATATTTCATAGTGATTAATGGAAACAAACATTTAAGGAGAACTTAACTAAAATTATTAAGTTAGTACTATATTTAATAAAAGGTTATAATGTTAGTTATATGCCAATTCTTAGAATATCAAAGAACAATTAAATCATTAACTGTCACCCCTCCCAGTACAATTTGCCCAAACACTGATGTTTCCTTTCTCACATTCACAACATACAAAGGTGAGTTTTATCAAGTTTCCCAATGGCTGAATTTAATACTTTGCAATGCAAACGTGCTTTTCAAGTTCCTATCATCTTATGTCCTTGTTGATTTCCCTTTTCCATTTGTTAAATGGTATTGAGGCCGAAAATTTGCTTTCATTACTTTCAGGACTTCACCTAGTCCTGCAACTCTTGGGAGATGCACCATTCCAGTTCACATGGTTTTATTTATGTTATTAATATCCTGATGTTTACATCTATTCATCAGCCAGATATTAAAAACACTGATTGAGCTGGGGCTATAGCTCAGCAGCAGAGCACTTGCCTCACGATGTGTGAGGCACTAGGTTCGATCCTCAGCACCACATAAAAATAAACAAACAAAGATAGTGTGTCCATCTACAACTAAAAACACAAAAACAAATACCTCCCCCCCCAACCCAGATGTGGTGCACATGCCTGTAATCCTAGAGACTAAAGAGGTTGAGGCAGGAGAATCACAAGTTCCAGTTCAGCTTCAGCAATTTATCAAGGCCTTAACAACTTAGTAAGACCTTGTCTTAAAATAAAAAAATACAAAGAGTTGGGGATGTAGCTCAGTGGTAGAGCATTCGTGGGTTCAATCCCCAGTATACCTCCCCAACAAACCATCCCTCTCCCCCAAAAAAATCCACAATGCTGATAGGACTGGCAGGGATAAACAATCGGAAATAATTACTAAATAGTGAATTATAAGTAACTAATTTATTGGCAAATATCTGTGTTATGCCCTTTTCTTTCCTACACAGCTTTGTGACTATTAATGAAAACTGTAACCTCAGCACAGTGGTGCATACCTGAAATCCCAACTACTTGAGAAGCTGTGAGGCAGAAGGACATCAAGTTTGAGGCCAATCTGGGCAACTTAGTGAGACCCTGTCCAAAACAAAGAAAACTCTGGCTGGGGTTGTGGTTCAGCAGTAGAGTGCTCGCCTAGCAAAAGCGAGGCCCACATAAAAATAAATAAATAAAATATAGATGATATTGTGTCCATCTAAAAATATATATATATATTAAAAAAGAAAAAAAAAAAAAAAAAAAGAAAAAGAAAGAAACTCTGATAACCAGAATCTAGTTCAAAGTGTGTGGTAAAGATTAATAAGACAATGCCTGTAACGTTCCTAATAGAAAACCTGGAATATGTGCCAGAAAGTGCTAAAAACGGAAGCTATTAAACTGAATGCAGTGGAGAGAAATCAGAGGACCATCATCCCATCCCCAGAAAGTCATAAAAAGGAAAACACACTGTTATGGTTTGGACGCAAGGTGTCCCACAAAGGCTCATGTGAAACAATGCAAGAAGGTTCAAAGGAGAAATGATGGGGTGGCGAGAGCCTTAACCTAATTAGTGATAATCACCTGATGGACTCAACTGGGTGATGACTAAAGCCAGATGGGGTGTGGGGAGGGGGTGGTGCACTGGGGTGTGGCTTGGGGTGTATGTTTGTATCTGGCCAGCGAAGGCTCTCTCTGCTTCCCCTGCCTCACTCTTTCCCCAGATGTCCTGTCTCACCTCAAGCCCTGAGGAATGGAGCCAGTCCTCTACGACCAAGACCTCGGAAACCGTGAGCCTCAAATAAACTTTTCCTTCTAAAATTGTTCTGGTCAGATCATTTAGTCACAGCAGTAAAAAAGCTGACTAAAACACACACCAGCCAAAAAATATGAAAGGATAAACTACATATAAAGTCACAGACTTCCTGGTTGAAAGGGATCTTAGAGAAAAATAGAAACAGAGGCCACAGTTCAGATATAAAGGTGACATTTTGAAATATATACTTGGTCTTTGTCCTGTTTCCTGGCATGTAACTCCTTAAACACTTGGGATTCTCCAAAGTGATGTGTGTTCATGTATGCTAATGAGCTGACCACTGAAGGCTGGCAACTGGCTGGGGACTGGTCACTGGAAAACCTAAAGCAGATTAGAGCCAGGCTGGTGTAGGCTTGCATCTGTGATTCCAGAGGCTGATACAGGAGGGCTGCAAATTCAAGACAAGCCTGGGCAACTGAGCAAGACCCTGTTTCAAAATAAAAAATAAAAAGGAATAGGGATTTAGCTTAGTGGTAAAGGGCCCCTGGGTTCAACCCCCAGTACTGGGGGGAAAAAATTAAAGGAATCAGTTATAGACAAAACAACTTAAATACCTCTACTTGCTGTAAAAAGAATGTTAATGTGTAATAGTCAATTAAGAAAAAGGTCAAAATACTTCCATAAACTGCAGAGTGCTGCTAGAGGGGTATCTCACTAGGGTGGACTTTGAAGTCTCTGTTTCAAATTGTTCTTTTCCACAATAAACTTTGTAAGAATTTTCTAATTTTATCCTATTTTTATTTTTTATTTATTTTTTGGGTACCAGGGATTGAATTCAGGAGCACCCGACCACTGAACCACATCCCCAGCCCTATTCTGTATTTTATTAGAGACACGGTCTCACTGAGTTGCTTAGCGCCTCACTAAATTGCTGAGGTTGGCTTCACTTGAGATCCTCCAGCCTCGGCCTCCGTACCGCCTCCCAAGCTGCTGGGATTACAGGAATGTGCCACCACGCCCGGCATGATTTTATTTTTTAACTGGAACTTTTCGTCATTTAGTGCTAATTCCTGTGGTACTTACTTTCTTTTTTCAGTGTGTGTGTGGGGGGGTACTGGGGGGTTAAACCCAGGAGTGCTTTACCAGTGAGATATATCCCAGTTCTTTTTATTTCTTAACTTTGACAGGGCCTCACTAAATTGCTGAGGCTGGCTTTGAACTTGGAATCCTCCTGCCTCAGCCTTCTGAGTTGCTGGGGTTATAGGTGTGAGTCACAGTGCCTGGTGTCATTTCTTTAACTCTCTTTAAAGTACCTACCACTTTCTATCATGTACTTTAGATAAGGCTGCAGCAAATATTACTGAGCACTGTTTCAGCTAACATAGGCATTTTCTTTTTCTTTTTTTTTGCGGGGGGGGGGGGTGGGGTGGGGTACCAGGGATTGAACTCAGGGGCATTTGGCCACTGAGTCACATCCCCAGTCTTATTTTGTATTTTATTTAGAGACAGGGTCTCACAGAGTTGCTTAGCACTTCACTGTTGCTGAGACTGGCTTTGAACTCCCTCCCGATCCTCCTGTCTTTAGCCTCCTGAGTTGCTGAGATTAGAGGCGTGCGCCACCTTGGCCAGCAAATACAGGCATTTTCTTATTTAATCCTTACCAAATTCTCATTTTATAAAGGATGAAACTGTCACAGAGGTTAAAAGTCTTGTCTAATGTCAAGGGCAAAAGCTATTTCTCTGACTCTGGAGCTCTCACTTTTAACCATTATGCCAGTTTTTCCAGAACTTGAATGAATACAAAAACTACCTGGACATCTTCCATAGCCATCCATGTAACATTTACACTATTATTTTCAAACAGTTTTCTTTAAATCAGCTTACTTCCTTTACTGTTTCTCAAGGAACTTATACTGACATAAACATTTACTGTTGAAATCATCACCCTAATCATTCAGTAGTATGCATATTTAGCTATGGAAACATCTGCTAAATTACCTCCTAAAAATGTTTCCACCATTTGCCCTCCAGTCTCTGAAAGCAGCACTTATTCCCAAACATCCAGGTATTCCTCAAAAAGCCCCAAACACACACCACAAAGAGCCAGTGTACAGGATTCAAGAATATCCTTTGAATCACCCAACCCAAAACAGAAAAATATAAATAATACAGCCCTACCAGCAGTCGACTTGTCCCTGCCAAAGCTGCTCAGGGGTTAGGGTGAGGGCCAGTTCAATCTCTGCCTTCAAGGGCAGATCTCAAAATTTACTCATCTTTGTTCCTCAGCTCAGTGCTAGGTCATTGGTAAACACCCTCTTCCTACAAATTTGTTGAAGGAATAAATGGATAAGCAACATTGGAAAGTTACTGGAAATTGCCAGGTGTGATGGTACATGCCCTGCCTGAGGCAGAAGGATAGCAAGTTCAAGGCCAGCCTCAGCAATTTAGTGAGGCCCTAAGTAACCGAGACCCTGACTCAAAAAATAAAAAAGGGCCGGAGATATAGCTCAGTGGTAAAGCAACCCTGGGAAGGGAGAGAGGGAGGAAGGGAAAGAAGGTAGGTAGGTATTCAGTCGAACACCTAAGGCTTTCTTACAGTTTCTTGATATCTTCCCCTTTTTCCTGGGGACTTTTCCTCATTTCTGTTCCTTCCCATTCTTTTGGCTTTGACTGTACCAAATTCAGATTCCCCTGGCTAACATTCAGATAGCTCTGGGGATAATAATGCTTTTGTCACAGATTGACTTATTATTTTCCTCTTCAGGGTCTTGACTCTCTTTTAATTTATTTATTTTGGTACTGGGGATTGAACCCAGGTACATTTTACCACTGAGCTACATTCCCCAACCCTTTTTACATTTTTTTTATTGAGACAGGATCTTGCTAGGTTGCCAAGATTGACCTTGAACTTGTAATCTTCCTGCCTTAGCCTCCTAAATGGCTAGGATTACAGGCATGTGCCATCACACCTGGGTTGTGTTCTGCTCTGCTCTTGACTGTATCAATCCATTCATTCTCCATTTTTCTCAAGCACGTGCAATTCAGAGAAACAACCCTCAAAAAGTAGAACAAAGAGCTAGAAACTATTTATCTCTTAACATTTGACTTTTCTTGGCTGTGTCTCATCAGCAAAATAATAATAATGCTATTTATGGGACATTTTTTAATGTGCTATGCCCTGTTGTAAGCACTTTCAAGATATTAATTTGTTTAATGGGAATAACAAAACTTGCCCCCAACAAGATTATTCAGAGGACCACATCAGATAATGAAGTTTCACTTGCATGTGCTTTATAAACTATCTCTGCATAATGTCAGAGATAACAGTGTTTTTTTCTGATCAATACCTTGCACTGGGCTGGACATGGGGGGGCACACTTATAATCCCAGGGACTTGGGAGGCTAAGAAAGGAAGAACGTAAGTTAGAGACCAGTCTCAGCAACTCAGTAAGACCCTGTCTCAAAAAAAATGAATAAAGGGCTGGTGATATGGCTCAGTAGAAGAGCACTTGCCTAGCATGTGCAAGGATAAGGGTTCAATCCTCATCGATGGAAAAAAAAAAATCTACAGATAAATAGAGCTGGGGATGTAGCTCAGTGGTAAAGTACTCCAAGTTCAATCCCAATCTACCGTCAAAAAAAAAAAAAAAAAAAAAGTGTGTAATGGTACAGTGTTCCTCCCGCACCCCCACAACCTCCACCACCGGACAGATTGTTTCTCTATCATTTTGCCACTCAGAGCCCTGGACTTTGCCTTTGGAGACCTTACCTCTATTTTAAGGGAATAGTTATTTCTGTGATTATAGTTTAATATTTGTTTCCCCAACTAGAGAGGAAGCGGCATGGCAACAGACATCCATTTTATCTTTTTCAACCATGTACTTTCAGCCACTAGCATGGAGTAACTTTTCAGGAAACAATTGCTAACATCTGTGAAATCAATAAAAATCAAATAAACTCAACACTGATATAATGGAATAAACAACGTGGAATTATCTCCCAGATTCACTGACCGGTGAGAAAAATCAGGTTTAGAAGGATATATATATATAAATAATATGCTGCCACTTGTGTTAAAAAGGAAAAATTAGGACTGAGGATGTAGCTGTGTAGTGGAGTGCTCACCTAGCATATGGAAGACTCTTGGTTTGATCCCAGTACCACAAATGAGGGTCCTGGTTTTAAACCCCAGCACTGGGGGGATTGGGGAGACATACATGCATATATAAAATGTGCTTGTATGTATTCAGGTTCAGTGTCTCTGGAGGGTAACCCTGGTAGCCTCTAAATAGTGTAGTGAAAATGACACTGAACTTTACTCTTCTTTACGTTTAAAAAAAAAATTAAAATTTGTTTTTGAGTTATACTCCCAGCTCCCGTTTAAGCAGGGGGTACGGTTTAGTGGCAGAACACTTACACAGCATGCATGAGGCTCTGGGTTTGATCCTCAGCAACACACCACAATTAGAAACAAACAAACAAACAAAAAACACCCCAAACGAGTAATTCAGATTTCACTGTTCATCCTCAAAAAATAAAAATAAAACTAATCCCACCTCTTGGTCCCTCCAATTTTTCTTTTCTGCAGCTCCAGCATAAATCCTTCCTTCTTGCTAAGCAGGTCTCCTTGCAGCTTTCGTTTGGTGTGTGTATGTAAACATAAATCATTGCTAACAGAAGCCTATCTTGTTAACAACTCACGCCAGGATGTTAATTCTCACACAGAATGACCCCTCAAATATGTCCTTATCTGAAGCTGGGCATGGTGACACAAGCCTGTAAACTCAGTACTCAGGAGGCTGAGGCAGGGGGATTGTAAGTTCCAGGCCAGCCTCAGCAATTAAGCAAGGTCCTAAGCAACTTAGTGAGACCCTGTCTGAAAATAAAAAATAAAAAGGCTGGGGATGTGACTCAGTGGTTAAGTGCCCCTGGGTTACTTATATTTACACACACACACACACACACACACAAACAAACCAACCTGTGAACATGTTAGGTTACACAGGTTACATAGCAAAGGGGAGTTAAGGTCGCCATCAGGCCAGGCATAGTTGTGCACTCCTGTAATCCCAGCTACTCAGGAAGTTAAAGCCAGAGAATCTAAAGTACAAGGTCAACCTGGGAAACTCAGTAAGATCTTGTCTCAAAAAAATAAGACTAGGGATGTAGCTCGGTGGTAAAACATCCCTGGAATCAATCCCCAGTACCAGGAACAGATAAGGGGATAGAAAGGTTTCTATCAGATGGCTTTGAAATATGAAAATTAGCTGGAAGATAGCTTTGTGATAGTGTGTACTTGCCATGTGCAGCCCTAGGTTTGATTCAGAAAAGGAAAAGTAGAGAGGGAAGCCAGATGCAGTGGCATCCCAGCTACTTGGGAGGCTGAGGCAGGAGGTCAGCCTGGGCAACTTAGTGAGATAGTTTCAAAATAAATAAAAAGATAAAGCTCAATGGGTGTGCAAACCTATAATCCCAGCCTAACAAGCACCCAAGGCCCTGGATTCAATCCCTAGTACCAGGAAAAAAAAAAAAAATGTGGAGGAAGGTAGAAGAAGGAAGTCTAAGAAGGAGGTGTGTAAGACAAGCAAGTTCAGAACAATGTGATGTGAGGACTCAACCCTGCAATTTCCAGCTTTGAAGATGGAGGGAGCCATGAGCCAAGGAATGTAGACAGCCTCTAGAAGCTGGAAAAGACAAGAAAACAGATCCTCTTCTGTGGACTCTAAAGAAATGCAGCCCTGCAGACACCATGATTTTAGTCCAGTGAGATCCTAGTCTGATTTCTAACCTAGACAACTCTTTTAAGTATGCTGGGTGTGGATAACGCATGTTGAGGCAAGGAGGATTGCAAATTCAAGACCAGCCTCAGCAATTTAATAAGGCTCTAAGCAACTTAGTGAGACTCTGTCTCTAAAAAGGACTGGGGGGGCTGGAGATGTGGCTCAAGCGGTAGCGCGCTCGCCTGGCATGCGTGTGGCCCGGGTTCGATCCTCAGCACCACATACAAACAAAGATGTTGTGTCTGCCGAAAACTAAAAAATAAATATTAAAAAACTTTCTCTCTCTCTTTAAAAAAAAAATGTTAAAAAAAAAAATAAAATAAAAAGGACTGGGGATGTGGCTCAGTGGTTAAGCACCACTGGGTTCAATCTGCAGCACCAAAAAAAAAAAAAAAGTTAATTTTGAGCCACTAAACTTGTTGTAATTTGTTAGAGCAACAAATAGAAAACTATTGCATGCAGCTCATAACACCTCCCCATATTTGTGAGCCCAGCTCAAGACTCCTTTTCTCTGTCTTCTCTTGTGCATAGTAAGTAGTTTTTCTTTCTTTGGTTCTTGCAGCTTGCATTTCCGTGAGTCACATGTTTAGCACTTGATAACTCATTTTTTTCCTACAATTATTAAATGGCTGTTATGGGCCATAGTCCATGCTAGATGCATATCTGAAGGATATTTAAGGGTAACTTTTTTTTTGTATTCTTCTCATTGCTTAGCAGGGTGTTGTGACATGAGATGAAGCCCAAATATCTCAAATAGTAAGTAAAGACCCTTCATATAGATTCCAACTAACTTCATCTCCTGCCAAGTATGGCAGCCCACACGGTTTCTCTAACATGCCACCTTCTTTCACATGTCTGTGTCTGTTCTGACAGCTCTTTATGCACGGCTCCTTCTGGTCAAATCCTAGACGATACTCAGTAATTAACCATTAATCTACTCTAGCCCCCTACATTCATCCACACTGGGAAGCCTTACCTACCTCCCCAGCATTTGTTATTTCTTTTTTTTTGTATATCTCTCTTGAAGCATTTATCACATACAGTTGTGGTTCCAAGACACCATAATCCAAGGATGTTCAAGTCTCTTATATAAAATGATGTAGTATTTACATATAAATTGCCATATACTTGGGGCTGAGGCTGTAGCTCAGTGTTAAAGTGCTTGCCTCGCATGTGTGAGGCACTGGGTTCAATCCACAGCACCAAATAAAAATAAAAAAGATACTGTGTGTTCATCTACAACTAAATAAATATTTTTTAAAAACTTGCCATAAACCTTAAATCTCTAAATTACTTATAATACACAACACAATGTGCTACGTAAATAGTTGTATGCTACATTGTGCAGGGAATGAGAACAAAAAAGTCTGTACATGTTCAGTAGGCAACAATTTTTTTTTTTTTTAAGTATTCTGATCCTGTACTGGTTAGCTCACTTGAGTCCAAGTGTACCTCCTAACTTTTTTCCTTGGCAGTACTGAAGATCAAAACCAAGTGTTGTGCATGCTAGGCAGTAATCTACCATTGAACTTCAGAAGAGTAGCGAAAGACCATCTGGCTCCCCAGTTGGGGAGTTTTGGCCAAACATCTCCATCCAGATCTCAAACTTAAGATATACTTTGATTCTCAGAGTTGGCTTACATGGTATGTGTTCAAGTGTGAACTGAGTTCCAATTTCTAACAAGTGGACAAATGACGTAGTCTGGATTACTGACAACAAAATGTTAGCAACATCAAATCTTCATTTTCACACAGCAACCATCCACTGAATTGACTAGATGGGCCTGCTTTTCATTTTGTGCTGTTCACATTTCTGCTTTATCCAGCACAAAATCCTGATACTGGTTTTTATTTCATCTTTTTCTTTTTTCCTTCTGGTACTAGGGGTGCTTTACCACCGAGTCACATCCTTAGTCCCTTTTAATTTTTATTTTCAGACAGGATCTTGCTAAATTACCTAGGCAAGCCTCCAATTTGTGAACCTCCCAAGTCGGTGGGATTACGGGCCACCCAGCCATTTTTCTTTTTCGTTTTTTGGTAACAGGAGGTTGAACCCAACTGGTTTTACTACTAAGCCACATCCTCAGTCCTTTTTATTTTATCATGAGACAGGGTCTCATTAAATTGCTTAGGACCTCATTAAATTGGGGAGGCCTCCAACTTGTGATCCTCCTGCCTCAGCCCCCAAAGTGGCTGGGATTACAGGCAATGGTTATCATGCCCAGCCATTCTGGTCTTCTTAAAGTAAAATTAAAGTTTAAACTTTCTTATTGAAACCAGGTGCTTTACCACTGAGCTACATCTCTGGCCTTTAAAAAAAAAAGTTTTATTTTTGGGGGGTCTTCCTAAATTGCCCAGGCTACCCTTGAACTTGTGATCCTCCTGCGTCAGCGCCCCCACTGTCCTCCCCCAAGATTAAACTTCCTTAACACTAAGCTGTTTGCCTGAGCCCTAGAGGCATCTGAGTTTTCAATTTATCCTAGCCTCTAAACCTGTTTCCTCCTCTGTCGAATGAGAATAAGATTTATCTATAATTCTTAAAACCGCTCTGTAAAGCAAAGCTTGAATACAGAACGCTACCTGAGACGTGGTAAGTGTTGGAAAAACAGCTGTCAAGAGCTCAAGAACTATTTACCATATGAATCAATGAAGGAACGAAATTAACCAACCAATGGTCATGTTAACGCTTTCTAAGGGGAGACCAGGGAAGGAAATGATCGCCAAGGCGTTTTTATCCATTTGTGAAGGCCACGCTTTGGGCGTGGGGTGCTGCAGAGGCTCAGAACCACTGGAGAAACCGCAGTTGGCACGACTGCTAGAAAAGCTTGTGCGTGAGGCAGTGCGTGCAAATGAAGTGGGTGGCAGTGCGTGCAAATGAAAAGCCACGCTGTCTTTTCCTAAGGCACACAGCAAGTGCTCCTGGAGTGCCAGTGTCGGGACCCGTCGCATTCCCTCCTCCCCCGGGCCGCCCTCGGGACCGGCCTTCTCCCCACCCTCCTGCCGCGCCCCGCCCCGCCCTTACAGGATGTCCTCGCGGATGGAGGTGCCGTGGTTGAGGTTGTGGAAGCGGACGGAGACGCAGTCCCTGAGAATGAAGGAGCACCTGTTCTCCTTTTTGTAGGCGCTGAAGCACTCCTTGAAGTCCTCGTAGGTCTTGAAGCAGCTGCCCAGCTCCATGGCTGTCCCTTCGGGCCACGCCAGGGACTGGTCCTCGCTGGGTCCAAGATCACACCAGGGGTCAGAGGTCACACTGAGTGTTCACAGGCTGGCAAGGGCCCAGGACTCCTTAAGGGGCGACCCAACCTGGTGGCCTAATACGAAACTCAAGAGGCTCCCGAGGTAGGACCGAGCTATTTGGGGCTGGGGGCGTCTTTGCTATCTGACTGAAGGGAAATGATACTCAGCCTATATTATCCATATCCAAGGCTCCGCCCCCTCACCGTTATACCCAATCACCCACGGAATTCCCAGACTGGCATTTGTTTACACCAATAGCTAGATAGAGATGGCCACACCCACTCGACAATTGACAGGAGCTCTGACCAATCATAACCTACACTCAGTCTCAGAGCTCTGTACGGGACTTCCGGTAGCTAAGGCAGTCTGCCGGAAGCGCCGGGATCCTCTGTAGGTCTCCGTGTGTCCTGCTCAGAGCGGTGTCCCGACCCACAGCAAGGAAACAAGATGTCGTCCCCACAGGTCCCGGAGGACGGGCAGGGCAGTGGCGACAGCGGCGATCCCTCCGGGGACCTCCGTAGCGTCCTGGTCACCAGCGTGCTCAGCCTTGAGCCGCTAGACGAGGATCTCTTCAGGTAGCTAGCCGCACCTGGTTCGCATCCCTCCTTTAGTACCGAGTCGCCTGATCTCGACTGTCGCCGCCGCATGGCCCCCAGCTCTGGGAATAGAACGGGCTTTGTGCGAGGTTCGAGACATGCTGCATTTAGGAGAGAACTTGTCCCTGACAGCTGTTCCTCTCTGACACCTAGGAGGTCTGGGTACATAAAGTGGGGACCTGAGATACCCTGTTCGTCCGCCTGCCCTGAACCTCCACTGGAGGAGCCAGCCCAGAGAGGGCAGAGATTTGCCCAAGGGCACACAGCTGATCAGGCTTAAAACCTATACACAGCTCCCTGCACACTTGCTATTCTTTTCCTCTCACATACCCCATCCCCAGCACCATTGGTTGGGGTCTGGTAGCTCATTACTCATTCTGAGGCCTGAGTCTGCTTCCTTCCCAGCATCACTGAAGTCTGCAGCAGGGTTTTAGAACAGCTTTGACCTCCAAAGCTCCCACTGGCTTTAATGGAAGCTCTCTTTGGTCTCCCTTCCTTCCCACTTAAGGAATTATAATTCACCAGTGGGGGCCCGGATGTTGTGGACAATGATAAACTCAGGCTGGGTAGGGGAGGCTTTAGCCTCTACAGGCCATGGGCTCCTCCTGCACTGAGCAAATCTTCTCACATCTGGGGCCCAACCAAGCCTTTTCACTTCTGGGGCCAAATCACAGTATCCTTGTCTGTATAAAATTTTACAGCCCTAGAGAGAGAAGCTTGCTGTCTGAGGGCCCTTCTCGTTCTGAAACTAGTTATTGGAAGAAATAGGCTGTCCCAGTTGGGAGTGTAAGTGGCAGACCTTAATACTGCTCAGCTCTTGGGGTTCATTTTGGTCCTTTCAAGGCCTTGAGAGGCTTCTGCCTTACCTTGGTTTGTGTAGTGAAAGAAACACTGGATGTGAGATAAAAAGCCCAAGTAGTGCCCAGGCTTGGCAATGTTTAAATACTTTGAATATGAACTTGCCCATGTCACTTTCAACCTCTGGTCCCTATTCTCTATAGCTAGAGTCCACAGGAGGATTTGGATGGTCATAAAGGCTGTGAAATTTTATACAGTGAGGTGAGGATATTTACCTGGGGAAAGAGTCCACAGCTTTCAGCAAATTCTCTAAAGGATCCCAAACCCCAGTAATGATAAGAGGTCCTGTGCTAGAGGCTCATTGGAGGCACACAGAATTTGGAGCAGCCCTCAAGTCTTTCCCACTTTCCTCCTCTCCCCACAGAGGAAGGCATTACTGGGTACCCACCACCCAGCGGCTCTTTGGGGGTCAGATCGTGGGCCAGGCCCTGGTGGCTGCCGCCAAGTCTGTGAGTGAAGACATCCACGTGCACTCCCTGCACTGCTACTTTGTCCGGGCAGGTAAACCCCAACACCCTGGTCTTGTGTCCAGCTCAGCCCTGGTGGACCAGGAGACACTTCTTTCTGGCTTTGGGGGCTTACTGAAGAGAAGGGGTAAGAGATGGGGGAAATTAGAGAAGGGAAAGGCTGAGGGGGAAGAGAAACAACCCCCTGCCTAGGGAGGAACAAGGTCTGGGGCCAGCAAAGGACCCTGGACCTCACATTCACTGAGGCTCACTGGGACTTGTTTTTTTGGTTCATGATGACACAAGACTTTGTTGCTTAACTGCTCCCAGTGGGCCTTTTGATTTCCTTCTTGACACACTTTCTGGTGCCAAGACTGCTAGAACCTCTGGAGTGTTTTAACCTCTGCTAGGGCCTTGGGGGCCCGTGCAAAGTTGGAGAAGGGTGGAGAAGAGGGAGCCTCAGTCAGAACAAGGAGAAATCTAGGGCCATTCAGTTTTGCAATAATTTGCTATGGGACCTTCAGTGAGATTACCTCCCTTCCCTGAGGCTTGGGTTTTTTCATCTGTGAAAGGGGGGAGGGGTGAGAATAGAGGTACTTTAGTGGCATGTCCTCTATAGGTGCTTACACTTCTGGGGTCCATGAGGGAGAGTAATTCAAAATCCATGCTCTCTAAAAAAACACTAAACAACAAAAATCTTGCTTGGGGGAGCTGGGGTTGTGGCTCAGCAGTGGAGTGCCCGCCTGGCACAGGCGAGGCGCTTGGTTCGATCCTCGGCACCACATAGAAATGAATAAATAAAATAAAGGTGTTGTGTCCAACTACAAATAAAAATATATTTTATTTTTATTTTTACCTACCAATCCTCCTGTATGTATATGTATGTGTGTGTGTATGTATGTATGTAAGTGTGTGTGTGTGTGTATGTATGTATGTGTGTGTGTGTGTGTGTATATATATATATATAATCTTGCTTTTCCTCTTTTTCCTTCCCCCTTAGGGCAGATGCCCCAGTTTTAAGTGCCATTATCTTTAGCATAGACCCACCAGCTGAGAAGGTTTTGTCAAATTTTACAATATGTGCTGAGTGTGGTGGCACATATGCCTGCCTATAATCCCAGCCACTCGGGAGGCTGAGTCAGGAGGATTGTGAGTTTGAGGTAGCCTCAGCAATTTAGTGAGACTGTCTCAAACTTAAATAAAAAAGGAGAGGCAGAGATGTAGTTTAGTGGTAGAGCGTCCCTGGGTTCAATTCCTAGTACCATAATAAATAAATGTTATTATAATTAATACACTTTTATCAGGTTCATCGTTTTCTCATCCTTTTCTTGCTTGTCCCTCCCAGGTAGTCATTGCTATAAAGCATTTGAATATTTCCAGTAGGCCCAGCCTAGTCCTTACCCTTGTGCTAGCTGAGAGTAAAAGTGTATTTTATTACTTCAATTTGGTTGTAAGCTCCAGAAGTGCTAGCCTTTTAGCATTGTAATCCTTCTGGCTTAGAGAAATACCTGACTGTTTTGTTTTGTGGAGTAGGGGCATTACTTGAACTCTCTGAATCTTCATCCTGTGTTGAATTCTGAGTCTTTGCAGGTAAATACCTGCAAGGCCTGCATATGCAGGGCCTGGCATATTGCCAGTTTATAAATAATAACTATCATCTTGATAGTGAACTTATGGGAGCAATTAAAATATGCATGATAGAGAGCACAGCCATGTACACTGTCTTCTTCAGTCCTCTTAAGCAATGTCTTTATTTCTTTCCTTTGTACTGGGGATTGATCCCAGGAGTGCTTTACCACTGAGCTACATCCCCAGTTCTTTTTTTTTTTTTTTTCCTTTTTCTCTTTCCACATTTTACCAGATCTTTATTTTTCATTTTGAGAGAGGGTCTCACTAAGTTGCTGAGATTGGCCTTGAACTTGTGATCCTCTTGCCTCAAGCCTTTTATTTTAATTCTAGAATCAGGCAATACTTCATTCCATGAAACTGAATAAGTGCTCCAATGAGCTAAGCAGAGTAGGTTGGTTTTATAGACATAGAAAAGTTGAAGAAAGGGGCTGGGGATGTGGCTCAAGCGGTAGCGCGCTCGCCTGGCATACGTGCAGCCCGGGTTCGATCCTCAGCACCACATACAAACAAAGATGTTGTGTCTGCCGAAAACTGAAAAATAAATATTAAAAATTCTCTCTCTCTCTTCTTAAAAAAAAAAAAAGGCTGAAGAAAAGAGACACAAAGAACAAAAAGCACATTGGCCACTTCAAAGCTACTTTCCTTGGGGCTAGAGGTGTAGCTCTGTGGTAGAGCACTTGCCTAAGGCCTGGGGTTCATCCCCAGCAAAGGAAAAAGAAAAAATTACTTTCCTTGTAAGGTAGGGTCAGGGAAATAGCAATAGAAAAATAACTTATTTTAAAATGATGTGGGTTTTTTTCTTGTTTTTTAATACTGGGATTGAACTCAGGGGTGCTTTACCACTGAGCTACACCCTCAGCCCTTCTTATTTTTTATTTTGAGACAGGGTTTTCTCAGTTGCTTAAGACCTTGCAAAGTTGCTGAGGCTGGCTTTGAACCTACCGGTCCTCCTGTTTCAGCCTGCCCAGCCGCTGGGATTCCAGGCCTACATGGTACCCAGCTCCTTTTAGTTTTTATTTTGAAACAGGATCTCACTGTATTGCTAAAAGCCTCACTAAGTTGCTGAGGTTGGCCTCGAACTTTTGATCTTCCTGCCTCAGTTTCCCTAATATGTGGGATGATGGACCTGTATCACCACACCTGGCAGGAAAATCATTTATTGGTTAACCTCAGATTACCTTTTCTCTGTCACCAGATTAAGGGAACTTCATTATGCCAGTTGAAGCTGACTTCTTTGGGAAATCTGGCTTTCTCTCACTCTGGTTTCTTTGAAGTTTAATTTTGGTTTTGGTGACTTGGAACTTCAGCAACAATGACTTCATTTAGAAATTTTTTTCCTTTTTTTGTTATTTTTTAAAAAATATGTATGTTCTCCATTTAGAATTTTAGTCTGATCTGTTAGGGCCGAGTATGGGAGCCTAGTCCAAAACAATGCCTTCTGTAGTGTTTGTTTAAAAATAAACATGAAGCTGGGCATGGTAGTACATGCCTGTAATTCTAGCATCTGTGTAGGCTGAGGCAGGAGGATTGCAAGCTTGAGGCCAGTCCAGGCAATTTAGTGAGACCTTGTCTCAATATAAGGACTGTAGGTATGTAGTGCAGATAGAGCACCCCTGGGTTCAATTACCAGTACTGCCAGTACCAAAACCAAAACCAAGACAAACAGCAAAACCAGATTAAGGGCTAAGGCATATTGTTGCAGTTTTACATAACATTTACCCTTCCTTCCTTCCTTCCTTCCTTCCTTCCTTCCTTCCTTCCTTGTATTGTGCTTGGCATTGAACCCAGGGCCTTGTGCATGTGAGGGAAGAAGCACTCTACTAACTAAGCTATATCCCCAGCACCCATAACATTTACTTTTGAGTTTCCTGGCTGCAAGACAAAAAGGGAAGCTTTCTTATCAGTTTAGATTATGATCCTCTACTGGGTACATCAAATA
The DNA here is from genome assembly GCF_964194105.1 of Spermophilus citellus. NCBI lineage: Eukaryota > Metazoa > Chordata > Mammalia > Rodentia > Sciuridae > Spermophilus > Spermophilus citellus. The sequence goes on along the minus strand of NC_138185.1, from coordinate 4,568,293 downwards.
TTATAACCAACAATGTTTCAATGATATTTTTAAATAAAGAATGAGGGCTGGGGTTTCTTGGTCATTTATTACATCAATTCTTTTTCTAAAAGCCCAAGAAAGAATGTTATTCAGTTGGGTTTTGTTTTATTTAGTTTTTCTCTACAGAGGTAAAATAATGTACAGTGGTCATTTGACTCAGTATAAATTTAGAGCTTGGAGAATTCAGAGCAGGGGACAGCAAATATTCTAAAAAGAGCCAGGTAGTAGTAAATATTTTGAGTTCTGTGGGTGAAAGCAACTAGAGACAATAGGTAAACCAATGAATATTACTGTATTTCAAAAATTTTTGTTTTAAAGCATTTGTTTCCTTTTGTATTCAATGGGGATAAGACCCACTTTACATAGTCATTGTGAGACCAACACAAAAACAGCCTCTTATCTAACACTGTCTCTGACAAGAATATAGCACTTAATCCATAACCATTACCTTCCTCCCTTTACTATGCTCCAGGATCTGTCTGCCCTGGTCCAATAAGAATGTCCAAGAATAGGTCTGGAATGCACACTGAGAGGTCAGTCACAGTGCTGAAAGTTCTGCGATCCTCATAGGGGAACTGCATTTCAGCTGCACCCCAAGGTACAAGGGTAGGCAGAGGGGACTTCCTCCCCAGTCCCTGAAGTCAGATCAAGTGGATCCACATCTAGCTTCTGACTCTTGGAAAGCATTCCTCAAAGGTCTTTGATATTGAGGAGCTACTATTCTGAAAAAAGTGCCCTTGGGGCAATGCCTATAGCAGTCAGCTAACAAGTCAGACTTAGTGATACTTGTTGCTGTTGAGTGAGCCCCAATGCCTGGTTGGTTTGGCATCAGGTTGGGGTGCAGGAGCCAACACTGCTCTAGATCTGTCTCTTTCATCTGAAAGTTGAAAATCTCCCCAAGATGTCTTATGGCCCACAAATCAGCATTCCCCAGGGTGGCACCTTCTCCCTAAAATTTCTCCCTAGAGGCTGATGATCCTTAATCCAGTGCCTTCCACTCTGCATTGGAGCACAGACATCAGGAAAAGGACCAAGTGATTTCCATTTATATGAGGGACCAAATGACTGACTGACAACAAATCTTTCCTGAGAGAGACTGAATATACAAACAATGGCCAGACCTTATGTGAAAATAACTCTGACCCACAATAAGCAGCAACCAGCACAAGAAGTCAGCCTACTGCTGGGCATGGTGGCTCACACCTGCAATACCAGCCACTCAGGAGGCTGAGACAGGAGAATCGCAAGTTTGAGGCTGGCCTCAGAAACTTAACAAGGCCTAAGCAATTTAATGAGACCTTGTCTTAAAAAAGAAAAAGGGCTAGGGATGTGGTTCAGTGGTAAAGCACCTCTGGGTTCAATCCCCAGAAAACAAAAAAGAAAATCCAACCCACTGTCTGCAAGTCAGACCTATAGGAAGTCAGATCATATCTCTAGTGATCAGTCTAGAAAGCCAAAGAATAATAATAACAATCAGCAAGCACCAAGCAGCCAGGACTTGATTAATAAGTGACAGCTTCTCTAATTTTTATCCATTTCCCAACTTGGGACCAGTTGGAGAAAGCCAAATATGTACCCCTAACTAATTACATGAAATGTCCCAGATAGTGTTCTAAATGCTTTCCAACTATGAACTCAACTTAATTCTTATTAAAATCTGAGGTATGAGCACTGTGATAATCCCCATTTTACAAATGATTATATTGCTCAGAGAAGTTAAATGCCTTTTCCAGGGTCACAGAGCTGGTGAGTTGTAAAGCCAAGATCTGAACGCAGGAAATCCAGCAATGTTCCTGTGTTCTGAGCTATTGATAGGGAAGAGCTCCCCCTGTACCGGGAGCAGCCTGGTGACAGGGCCTGGCATTCTCAAAATCCCCAATACCTGGGTCAGTAGTTCCAAGCAGAATGGAATGGAGGACAAACAGAACAGAGGTGACAGTGACAAGACTTATGGGGCTTACTCAGGGGCTTACTTGTGTCCCTTATGCCCACTGTAGGAGACCCAAAGGTGCCTGTGCTGTACCAGGTGGAGCGGACACGAACAGGGTCGAGCTTCTCAGTGCGCTCCGTGAAGGCCGTGCAGCATGGCAAGCCCATCTTCATCTTCCAGGCCTCCTTCCAGCAGACCCAGCCCAGCCCTGTGCAGCACCAGTTCTCCATGCCTGCTGTGCCGCCACCAGAAGAGCTGCTTGACCACCAGGCCCTCATTGACCAGTATTTAAGGTGAGAGACCTGGAGTCTCTACAGTGTTTTCAAACTGGTTACCACCTGGTAGTGGGTCATTAAGCTCTTTAGTGAGTCTGTTTTTGCGGGGTGGGAATGGGGATTGAACTCAGGGGCACTCGACCACTGAACCACATCTCCAGCCCTATTTTGTATTGTATTAGAGACAGGGTCTCACTAAGTTGCTTAGTACCTCGCTAAATTGCTGAGGCTGGCTTTGAACTTGTAATCCTCCTGCCTCTGTCTCCCAAGCCACTAGGATTACAGGCATGTGCCACCGCGCCCAGCCTTTCATGAGTCTTGACTATGCATTTAAACATAAAAACTAGAGAGGAATTTGTGGCTGTAGCTCAGTTACTAGAGTGCATGCTTAGCATGCAGCAAGGCCCAGATTAAATTCCCAGTGCCAAAGCAAACTTCCTTGCCTTCCTCCCTTTCTCTCTCTCTCTCTCTCCCTCTCCCTTTCTGTGTGTATAGATAGATAGATAGATAGATAGATAGATAGATAGATAGATAGATATAGATATAGATATACATACATATAGGATATACATACACATACATATATGTAATTATTATTATTTTAATAAACTAGAGCCAGGCATGATGACTCACACTTGCAATCCCAGCAACTCAGGTGGCTGAGACAAGAGAATCACAAGTTCAAGTCCAGCCTCAGCAACTTGTGAGATGCTGTCTCAAAATAAAAAATTAAAGGGACTGGGGATATAATTCAATGGTAAAGCCTAATGGATTCAATCCCTAGCACCAAAACAAACAAACAAAAAACCTAGAAGATACTGCAGTGTCTAGTATGTAATGAGGTGAAGAATCCTTTTGTGAAACTTTTTCCATTGTGTGTTTCTGTGTGTGCTGGGTCATGACATAAGACACAAAGCCTGTGCTCAGGGAGTGCAGGCACTGTTGCAGCTTTCCTGGTTGTTAAAACACTGAACTACTTTACCACCTGGTAAATAGCCACCGCCCCAGTCCCCTGAGTGGTCCCTCTTCCCCTTCAGGTGCTTGATTCAGCAGCTTTGGAGTTCATGCCTGGTAAGGATGAGTGTCCTCTAGGACCCTGGTGCAGAGCTATGGTTCACTCATTGGTCACTACCTTTGCCTTAGTGCATGTTAAATATTTTGACTATATTTCTTATTTGGAGCAAAGCTAGTAAAGTTTGAAAAATGCTGGTGCATGGGAAAGAGCACTGGGTCTAGACATAGGGCACACGCATTCTGGCCAGGCTGTGCCTGCTGGTGATCACCGACTGTGGAACTTTGTGGAACTATCGAGCCTCTCAAGGCCTAAAAAACGAGAATGGTCGTTTATGCACTACCTGCTTCCCAGGTAGCAGGGAAAGAGCTTCTCTATTTTGTAACCTGGTATGTGGGATGATTGAGGTCTGGGAGCCTAATGGTCAGAATTAAAATCTAGACTCTGTCCCTAGTAGCTTTGACTTTGGGCAAGTTGTTTGCTTACTCTGAGCCTGTATGCTGAGTTATAAAGTGGTGCTAATCATAATTCCTACCTCATGAGACTGTTATGAGGATGAAATGAGGTAAGAGATCTAAGGCATGTGGTGAGTTATAAATTGTGTTTATACCACTCTTATTAGGAATAAGCCAGAGGCCTGGTATGTGGTTGGAACTCAACAAATGTTTGCTGAAATGTTGTTAAAGGACCCTGAATTTAGAGTTGTGCTTTTCAGGAGGTAGCCACTAGCCATGTGTGGCTATATTAAACCAACTAAAATAGAAGTGACAAGTCTGTTCCTCAATTACATTAGCCACATTCAAGCACTCATAATCACATGTAGCAAGTGGCTGTCAGAGTGGACGGCACAGATAAACATTCCCTCATCACTGAAAGTTCAGCTGGAGAGCGCCCCAGAGGATGGGGTGAACATGGCAGTGCCTACAAAGAGCCCTGAAGGTCATTGTTTCTGTGCTGAAGGGTGTGCCTAGAGATGGGCACCTCCTCCAAGGGATATGAGGCTTCCTGCTGTTCAGGGTTAGGTAACTGGGTCCAAGTCAGGCAGCTCATTTCTTAACCGTTTAGAGTAAGTTTAAGTGTATGAGCCATGGAAGCAGCCTGCTTGAGCTCATATCCTGCCTTCACCACTCTCTGAGTGAGTTATGTGGATTCTCTGTGCTTATGTCATTTATCAGATAGGAGTGACTACGGTACTGTCTCAGGAGGAATGAGTTGTATGTGCCCTGCTTGGAATTCTGTCTTGAAGGGTATGGCCTTGCTATAGTGAGACCTGGTTTTATATACATCATCGGGTTTTTTCCAGTATTCCCTATGATAGGTTACTATCAATTAATCACATTTTGCAGATAAGAAGACAGTCACAGAGATTACTAACTGGCAGAGATTACACATGGCTCTTAAGTGGCAGGGAAGGGTTCCAGACTCTAGTATCTTGCCTACCACCTGGGAAAGAGAGGCGTGGGGATAAGTTAGGAGTCTCTGTTGGAAGCATGAGGGCCATCAGAAGGGGCATCATGGAAGGAGATCCCCGTCTCCTTGGGTCTTCCTGTCCCTCTCCTTTACTTTCAGGGACCCTAACCTCAAAGAGAAGTACCGAGTGGGGCTGAACCGAATTGCTGCCCAGGAGGTACCCATTGAGATCAAGCTGGTAAATCCACCCACCCTGAGCCAGCTGCAGAGAATGGAGCCCAAACAGATGTTCTGGGTGCGAGCCCGGGGCTATATTGGTAAGAGGACCCATGGATTGGAGGAAAATACTCTCCAGGGGTCTAGGCCTGCCATTTATTTGTCCTGTGTGGCTTTGGGTATGTTACTTCCCATCTCTGGGCTGGTTTCCTTATCTGCATGATGGGGAGAATGGGTTTGTCACTGGAATTTCATTGTAGGACCTTTCTGGAGAAGGCAAGACGACTTGTTGAGGTTCTTATAGATCTGTTAACCATAAGGTGCCTTTGTGCACACTGGAAGATGTCCCTTCCAGGACTCAAAGCGGGAGATTTGGGAAGACTGGATTTTAGTCCTTGCTTGCTCCCACCCTCCTCCATATCCACCTCCTTTATCCTTACACACACACACACACACACACACCATGGGCCAGGTGCAGTGACCAGCCTACACATCTGTGCCTGGAAGTCCCTTTTTCTCCCACCTCCCTGCAGGTCCTGAGCTGAAAAGCCCAGGATCCCAGGGCTGATGGGGCTGGAATCTGTTACAGGGGAGGGCGACATCAAGATGCACTGCTGCGTGGCCGCTTATATCTCAGACTATGCTTTCCTGGGCACGGCACTGCTGCCCCACCAGTGGAAACATAAAGTGCACTTCATGGTCTCTCTAGACCACTCTATGTGGTTCCATGCCCCCTTCCGAGCCGACCACTGGATGCTGTATGAGTGCGAGAGCCCCTGGGCCGGTGAGTGTGGGCCACATGGGACAAGGGCACCCACTTTGGGGTGGTAGGGCTCCTGCTTTCTTGGGTGATGCTCTCTCCTCCCCAGTTCCAGGGGGACACTGCACGGGTCACTTCCTCTCCTGCCCCTCCAGGCTTTGGCTATTCATCTTCAAAATGGCAGAGTAAGCAAGTGTCAGCTCACACTTTCTATAACATGTTGGGACTAGGATTCACTTTGTCCCAGAGACTCAGTTCTAGTCCCCAGACCACTTCAGATTCTTTGTATGAACCGGGATAAATCCTGTCTCTCCTGTGAGCCTCAGTTTCCCCATCTAAACAGATTATTCCACACATTAGATCAGTGGTGACCCATCAGATTGCTGCTTGAGGGGGAGCTTTTTACAAATAGACTCTAATTCTACCAAGATTCTGACCCAGCAGGTCTTAGATAAGGTCCAGGAAACTGAATTTTTGGTACTGGGAATTGAACTCCGGAGCACTCAACCACTGAGCCACATCCCCAGCCTTACTGTATTTTATTTAGAGACAGGGTCTCACTGAGTTGGTTAGCATCTTGCTGTTGCTGAGGCTGGCTCTGAACTCACAATCCTCCTAGCTTAGCCTCCCAAACTGCTGGGATTACAGGCGTGAACTACTACACCTAGCCAGGAAAGTGAATTTTTAATAAGCCTCCTAAGTAATTCTGTTGATTGATAGTGGGGGGTCAGGGTACTTAGGGTCTCTAAGGGCCTCACTACTTGGACATTCCTTGTAGGGAAGGAGAGAACCCCTATGCAGCGTCTAGCTTCAGAACAGTGGCTTCCTTCCCAATGAAATACATTTTAAATGAAGAAAAGCTCTGCTTTATAAACAGGGGCAAAGCTCAGGAACTCTTTACCTTCTGGGGAGGGGTTCTCTCAAGGACCAGTGGCATCTTAGTACATGATTAACCACCTTGAGGGCTGGGGATGTAGTTCAGTGGTAGAGCACTAGCCTGACGTGCCTGAGACTCTGGGTTCAATCCCCAGCACTGAAAAAAAAAAGAAAAAAAACCGACCTTAATGTTAGGACACCTGCGTTCAGGACTGGCCTGCTCCTGGGGCCAGGTTCCCTAGCCTCTTTGGACTTGAGCATCATTGTCAGAAAAATGGAACAAGTGAAGGCAATTTCATTTCTCTATTGTGAACTCTGCTGTGTTTGTAGGAGACCAGCAGTTCTGTTCATGAACATGAAACTAAGGCCCAAAACCAACAAGGTGAAAGCCTCTGGGCAGGGAGAGGTGGAGACCAGAAGATTCCAGGTCGTCTCCCCTCGGCATCTTCCCACTGGCGGGGGCAGTGCTGGTGGTTTCTCGTGAACTACGATGTGGAAGACTTGGCATGGTTATTAAAAAAGGAACCAGCGGGTTTCCTCGCACAGCAGCCAGGGCTGCCACATCTGCTTGGCCAAGCTATCGGAGACTTCTCAGAGCTCCTCCCCTGGTGATCTTTTTGCAGAAGAGCAGGGACATGTGAAAGTGTTTTTAGACATCAGGTGGAGTTTCTCTTGTAGGAGAACCCCAGTGACTGCCCATAATAGGCTCAGAAAGGGACACTTGGAGCAGTCACAACATTCAGTGTGCCCTCCTGTGGGATAGCCTTTTTCTGCCCAAACCCTTTGCAAGAAGTGCGTTTGGCTGCGCTAGAGCAAAGAAGGCTGTTTTCATCCCTCTCCTCCTCACCCACAGGTGGCTCTCGGGGGCTAGTCCACGGGCGGCTGTGGCGTCGGGATGGGGTCCTGGCTGTGTCCTGTGCCCAGGAAGGCGTCATCCGAGTAAAGCCCCGAGTCTCAGAGAGCAAGCTGTAGCCAGAGGTATCAGCTTGCCTGGGTCTTCAAAGATCTCCCTTCTACCACCATTCCTGAGGTGGGGCTATGTGGAGGGCTGGACCTTCTGCCCCCCACACTCAATAAAGAGACTGACACCATTGGAGTGGCTGGCCTTTAATTTCCCTAGGCCAAAACTACAGCCGTTCTTCTGGCTCTCAACTGCAAGACTTCAGCCAGGCTGCCTTGGAGGCCCAAGGAAAAGGGCGCGTTCAGCCTGACTTGGCTGCAAATAAGCTGGAGGAGCTGTGTCAGCCTTCCTCCGTGTACCATTCCCTGCGTACCAACCCCCAGCCAAAGCTTGTCCTGAGCCCATCTCAATAACAACATTTCTTCCGTCCACTGCAAATTCTCTGTGGAACTTCTGAGGGCTCTCAGTACGCAGCCTTCTAGCTGCTTTCCATGTTCTCCTCTTCAGTCCCCTGCCCCCCCCCAAATCCTGGGGCAGCCTTTCTCCCCACAGTGACTTTAAGACTAGCCAAGGGTTATCCCAGCACCTCCTTGATGAGCAATTCTTTGAGACTGGGGGGTGGCGTGGGTGTAAGGCCTGCTTCCTGCAGGGCCTGGAGCCGGGCCTCTGAGTGGCGTTTGTCCAGGCCCAGGCGCCAGGAGAGCCGGACATGGGCCTCTAGGAAGGGTGCCAGGAAAGTATGGGGGCTCTTGTCTCCCAACAGCTGCAGGGCCTTCTCACAGCAGGCCCGGGCCTCCACAGGGTCCTCCAGCTCCTGGTGGCACACAGCCAGCCCAGCCAGGGTCAGCAGAGGACGGTCTGGGCCAGAGGGGGCATCCAGCTGAGTCTGCAGCTGCCAGGCATTGGCCCAGAGTGCCAGGGCCTCACGATAGAGGCCGGTACAGGTGAGGCTCTGTGCCCGCTGCAGCTCTGGCAGCACGAAGAAGTCCTGCAGGTCTGGGGCATGGCGTAGCTCAGGCACCGCCTGTAGGTGGCCCAAAAACTGTTCAAAGGCTCTGCTACGGCGGGCAATCGTCTCTGCGGTAAAATTCCGGCGCAGGCGCTTACGGGGGAAGGAGATGGCAGCCATTGGGCCCCGGAATTGCCGCTGCAGATTTCGGTGCAGCCGCTCAAAGTCTGAGTAGCGGCGAGAGATCTGGGCGGGCTGGCGATCTGGTGGCCCTGGACCCATCACGGCGAGGGTGTAGAGCTGCAGGAAGGGCAGGGGTCAGGGCAGGGGCAAACTGTCCACCAGCCTCTTCCCTCCCTACTCCCATCCCAGCTCTGATCCCCCACCTCTTCCCTTCCTCTGGGACTGGACCCAGGAGGGTGGGGCAGTGGCTAGGAGGCCCACTGGCATCTTACCTGAGGCTTGTCTGAAATGAACCAGGCCCAAGGCAGCACGGGGAAAGAAAGAGAGATGAGCTTCAGTGCTTGGGGCTGCTACCCCTAATCCCACTTCAGGAAAGTTACCTCTTCCCATGGGGCAGTTAGTTCTTCTGATGGCCCTCTGGAAAACCAGGGATGAGCTGAAACCCAGATCAATCTCTTGGGGCTGAGCCAACTTAAAGACCAGCTTAGAGCAGTGTTCCACTATGCACAGAGCCCCCAACACACACAGGGCTGGAGAGGCTATTCCAAACCAGAGGGAGGACAGGTCCTCAGACTTCTCTAAGAGCAATGGACCAGGAGTTTACTGGATTAGGATTCAAGTGCTGACCCAAGGTCAGCCTCTCTCCTTCCCTCTGTGACCGCAGGCAAGGCAGTCTACCTCTGGGTCTACTTCAGTCTTTAATGAATGAACAAGTGCAAGTGTTGGTACATGAGGGTTTTTTTTTGGGGGGGGAGGGGTAACTGGGAATTGAACCCAGAGGTGTTTTACCCACTGAACTACATCCTCAGCCCTTTATTTATTTATTTTTGGTGCTGGGGATTGAATCCAGGGGTGCTTTACTAATGAGCTACATCCTCAGCCCTTTTTATTTCTTGAGACAGGGTCTCACTAAGTTGCTTAGGGCCTTGCTAAATTGCTTAGGCTGGCCTCAAACTTGCAATCCTCCTGCCTCAGCCTCCTGAGCCACTGGGGTTTTAGGTGTATGCCACTGCACCTGGCAAGTACATGAGTTTTTAAAGATGGTATACCAGAGTATACTGCATCAGATATGGGAGGTGATTCCTCTCTTTAATTTTCTTTTTCATCTTTTTTATCTGAGAAAAGCATCTCCCTTTGTTGCCCAGGCTGGCCTCAAATTCCTGGGCTTAAGCAATTTTCTTGCCTCAGGCATTTGAGTAACTGGGACTACAGGTGTGTGGTACCACTCCTGACTTCCTTTTAAATCTCTGACTGTAAACTGAGAAGCTCTCAGTTTGGGTTTTATTTATTTATTTGTTTGTTTGTTTATTTATTTTCTGGTACTGGGGATTGAATCCAGGGGCTCTACCACTGAGCTACCCACCCCCCAGCCCTTTTTATTTTTTGAGACAGGGCCTCACTAAGTTATTAAGGGTCTTGCTAAATTGCTGAGTCTGGTATTGAACTTCTGATCCTCCTGCCTCAGCCTCAGTCCCTGGGATTACTGTGCCAGGCTTCAGGTTGGTTTTTAAAAGGCAATTCTCAGGTCAGGATCTTTTTTCAGGTGACAATATGGCCTTGAACTTGCAATATTCCTGCCTTAGCCTCCTGAGTCAACTACATTACAGGCATGCACTATGACACCCAGCTGGCTTAAAATACTCATTATTTTATGTAATCCTTGTAATGCCCCACCAACACAGGGAGTAATGATATAGTTCCATAACTGAACACTTACCCTGGGCCTTGTACTATACCAAGCACTTTTCCATCTATGATTTCATTTAATCACAACAGCATTCCAAGGAAGGTGTGTCCTTACCTCTGTCAGCAAAGAAGCAGGCTCAAAGAGGAGGTAAAGGCCTCAAAGACTTGCCCCAAGTACCACAGCTGGCGAATGGCCTAGCTGGCATTCAAACCCAGGATAGGATTTGATAGGATTCCAAAACCTCTGCTTGTCACCCTCCCCACAGGTTATATGGAAACTCAGGGTGCCCATTGAACAGAGGAGGGATAAAATAGTTGCCATTCTACTTTTTTTTCTTTTTTTTTTTTGTCATTTTCTTCCCATTTGGGTACCCAGAGTCACCTCCATTCCTTCCTATTCTGAGCTGCGTGCTCCTTGATGACTGATCTTTAGTATTCCTTTCCTGTGTATGACCCCTTGCCCACTCCAGAGTTCTGGGACCTTTTTCACTTAAGATTGGACCATCAGGGACAGCAGGGTAGCTCAGTGTGGAGCACAGACTTGGCATGCAGAAGGACCTGGGGTCAGTCTCCAGTGTGCACACACAAAGGCTGGATCATCAGAGTCAATCCCTGCTCAAACTGGAACAGCCACCCCATGGGTGTGGCCTTTGTTAGTAACAGCAACAGAGAGGAGTGGAGAGGCCCAAATGTGGGACAGGCTCTGGGCCCCCTTCCTGCTGAGTCAGAGGTAGAGGGGGGTAGTAAAGACGGAGTGAGAAGCAGGGAGCTGCCACTGTCGGGCAGAGTCACCCACTGGGCTGCAGGCTCCACGGGGAGCAGAGCCTGGCAGCCCTCATTCTGCATGTCAGTTTCTCCCTCCATAGCAAGGAAAACAGACCAAGGCCCTCTCTGCAGCTGTTCTTCACCCTAACCCCTACGGAACCCCCTATTCCACACAGGATTCCATGCAGAACAGTAGGATTATTCCACACAGGAATAGATTCACTTGAGTTATGAGGGGGCCACAGCAGGCCCTAGATGCCTGACATTTCCAATCCAAAGTTAAATAAGACTTGATTCAAAATGCTTGGGTCCAGAAGTGTTTCAGATTTGGGATTGTAGAATCTTTCTATACATAATGAGGTATCTTGGGGATGAAACTTAAATATAAGTTCAAAATTTATTTATACTGTGTGTGTGTGTGTGTTGCTGGGAATTGAACCTAGGGAATCCTGAGCATGCTAGGTAAGCGCTGTATCACTGAGATACACCCTCAGTCTGTTTTTTTTTTAAATATCTTTATTTTTTTGTGGTGCTGAGGATTGAACCCAGAGACATGTGCTAGGTGAGCGCTCTGCCAACAGAGCTATAACCCTTGCCCTCAGTCTGGTTTTATTCAGTATTTTAGTGTGTCTGTATTTTGACTGTCAGGTGTGGAATTTAAATTGTAACATCATGTTGACACTCAAAAGTTTCAGATTCTGAAGTAATGTGGAACCTGAATAGCTACCATTTTATTGAGCACCTATTAATGCCAGGCACAATGTTAAGGGCTCTTTTTGCATTGTCTCCTTTAACTCCTGCTCTAATCCTCAGCATTATCCTCATTGCTCAGATGATAAACCTGGGGGTTGACAAAAATCACACAGCCCACCCAAGGTCAGACAGCTGGTAATGAAAAGTGAGATGAATCAAGGCTGACCTGGGTCCAAAGCACCTTTCCTTGACCACTAACCTGTGGCTCTCAGTCTGTGTCTCGCCACAGTTTGCAAAAACCTTGGGGAAAGGTGGAAGCACACATACCAGTTCTCAAAGTCTCAAAACTGGGACAGAAAGCAGGTCCTTAATCTACCACTTTACTCAGTCTCAGAGAAACTAAGTCATTTGCCTGAGGACTTGCTCAACTCACATAAAGTCACATCCCCTTTCTGGCCTCAGTTTTCCCATCTGTAAAATAGGGCAGCCATTTATAACTCCACAGCTAGAACTTCCATCAAGTTGGAATCTTCCCTAGTTTCTTTTCCCCAGACTCACAGCCCAGGTGTTCCTGGAACCTCACTCACCACGTACTTGGAGGGCGGGTCCTTGACAACATTGGCGCTGGTCACCTCAAAGAGCAGCCGCTGGGGTACCAGGGTGTTCCGGGATTTCTTCCAGAAATCTTGTAGCTGCCGGGCCAGGAGTTGACTGCCTCGCTGCCCTTCGGGTGGGGGGCACCGTTCTGCACAAGCACATGACCAGTCATATCAAAGGACCTCAGGTCAACATACACGGTATGCCATGACCTCACTCATCCAAGGTGAAGTGGGCGTTATTCCCCATTTTTAAAGAACTGAGGGTCAGAGAGGCACCTGGTACCAAACACCAAGCCCGGCTGACAACATCCCCAAAACATGGCTGGCACATCATTTCCATCTCCATCCCAGGTCCCGCGCACTTAATAGGCTTAAAAACCCTGAGATGGAAGTGATCTCTCTCATTTGACATAAGGGAATTCTTGGATCAAAGGGGTGGTGACTCTCAAGGTCACACGGCTCAGACATCGGAGGCGCTGCAGGCAGTGTCGGCGTGTCAGCTGGCTCAACTCAGCGCCCGGGATGCTCTCCACGGCCGGACGGACGGAGGCCCAGCCACCCCAGCGTTCCCGGCTCCGCCTTCCACACTTGCCTGGCCCTTCTCCCGGTGTTCTGTCCCCGGGAGACGGCGAGTCGGGGCCGGCCTCCTCGTCGTCCTCATCCTCGTCGTCGTCGTCGTCCTCCGCGCTGGTAAAGCTGAGGGTGCCGCTGAGACGGGAGGACAGGCCCTCGGCGTCGTCGTCCTCCAGCTCGGAGGTCTCCGGGAACTGCTCGGCCTCCGGGCCCGCCGCCGCCTCCCCGGGGCCCTCGCTGGCCAGGGCGTGCCGCAGCCGGTGCAGGAGCCGCGAGGCCATGGCACCCTGGGGGGAGCGGGCGCCACCGGGTCCAGGGCGGGGTGGGAGGAGGACCCCCGCCCGGCGGGAGAGCAAGGGCGGGGCCCAGGCCGGAGGAGGAGGGGCCTGCGGAGGCCCCGCCCCCGGCCGCTGCGGGCGCCGCCAGCCCCGGGGTCCCTCGCTCCCTCCCGGGGTCCGGGGGCCCTGGTCCCGCCCCTTTCTCCCCGTCGCGCGCCGCTGCCTCCCGCGTTCGGGGTGAGCTCCCGGGCGCCTCTCCGAGGGGTCCCGACGCGGCCCGCGGCTTAGCGAGGCTGACCTGCCCGGCGGCTCCGGCCGCGGCCGCTTCCTGCCGCCGCCCGCCTCGGCCCCGCCCGCTCCCGGGGATCCGGCGCCGTCCACGGGAGACCTGGGAGTCCTGGGCCGGCGGCGGAGCCCCGTCTCCCCGGGCCAGGCGCGCGCCTCCAGGAATCCCCGGAGAGCCCCAGGGCACCCCAGTTTTCCCCCGGGCTTCTCCGGCCCTGGACTGGGGATGACCCAACCCCGGGGCTCTACCATTGGCCTGCACCCCAGCCCTGTTTATTTACCTATTTTAAAACTTGGAGATGGGTCTCGCTCAACTGCCCAGGCTGACCTTGAACTTGGACCCTGCTGCCTTCGCCTCAGCCTCACGAGTAACTTGGATTACAGCGCAGGGCATCTGGCACTCATTAATTTTACAATGTGATTATGCGATTTAAGGGATCCCATTTCTCTGGTGAAAAAAATCAAAGTCTTCGGTTGGCTCTAACGTCACTAAGCCATGACCTCATAGAGCCTGAAATTTCTTACGTAGAACGGGAACAATAAGAAGCATTTTCTAGTTTTGGCTTATTGTTTGTTACTTTGTGGGCTCTGGAGATTGAGCCCAGGACCTTGTGCATAGCAGGCAAGCAGTCCACCACTGAGCCACACTCCCAGCTCCCGATTTTACAGCTTTTTAAAGAGCTTTAGTCTAGTGCCTCAAGCACGGCAATTACACAATGATCATTGTTTCTGCAGTGTTCACAGATTTTCACAATGTCATTTGAGCCTCACACACGAGAAGTAGGCACGCTGGGAAACAGCCAGAGAGGCTGAGTTGCTTGTCCAAGATCACACAGCTTCCTGGAGGTTCCTGCACATTGCTCTTTTCCCAGGCATTGATCCTGGTAACCTCAGCAGCTTCTCTGGAGCTCTGTGGTTTATCTTTTACTGCAGGGAAACCTGTAGGTCAAGAAAAATTTCTTCTTGTTTCCTTTCAGAAGACCTAAACATGAGTCCCTAGCAGGGCAGATTTTGCTAGTTACACAATAAAACAAAATCTCTTTGGCAGCACCTCCTATATTTGAGTGACACAGGAGAGAGGGTTGGGGAAATACTTTTGAATGAGAACCGCCCTCCCTGGCCTCCATAAAGCAGAAGGTTCTCATCTTTCAGTTCCACTGTGTTCTACATCCAGTTCTAGGTTCTTTGCATATTTTCATGTCTCACCCTCACAACATCCTGGGGAGGTGGGATGGGCAATCATGGTCCATTCTGAAGATGAAGAAACTGAGGCAAATTCACTTCCCCAAGATCCACCTCTGGGAAATACGGGAGCTGAGATTTAAGTTCAAGTCCATAATTTCAGAGATTTAATTCCTCTTCCTTTGGCTTGCAGGAAGGATGTTGGGATAAAAAAGATGCACTTCATTTATTCACTCAACCCTCACTCACTCATCAACTGTGGCTGAATATCAACTTGTCCTTGGCATATGTCTCTCAAGTCTGGCTGTAAAACTGGTGCTCATAAACTCAAGATATCAGAGCAGGAGGGTCCTTCAGAAATCTGTCCTGTCACTTCCATTGACAGGTGGATCGACTAAGGCTTAGTGAAGGGAAGGGACTTATGCTTCATTATATAAACAGGTCAGAACAAGGAGCTCTCTTGACGTCTCCACCATTTAGATTCTGCATGGCATTTCCCCTCAGCCTCCCTAAGAGATGGGTATTCGTCTCCCACTTGTACATACTCATTGACATTACCTCTTGAAGCCAACCGTTCCTGTTACGGTTCAGCCATGACGGTTAAAGTTCCTCCTTCTAAAGAATCAAATGACATTCAGTTCAAGTTTTTTTTTTTTTTTTTTTTTTTTTCCTGTGGTGCTGGGATTGAACCCATGGCCTTGTGCATGTGAGCACTCTACCAGTGAGCTATATCCCCAGCCCTACTCTTTTTTTTTTTTTAATGCTTTTATTAGTGCATTATAGCTATGTGTAATAGTGGGTTTGGGTTCATGGTTCAACCGTTCAGTTATTCTTATACAGAATACAGTATTAAACCCTGCTCAGTACTCGCTGCAGGTGAAGCCAGATTTAGATAGGTGGTTAGTGTAGTTGGGTAAATCGGGTCTAATATCCAGTAAGATAAAGAAAATGGAGGCCATTATTGAAAATGAAGTCCAGGAAACCAGAGCAGTACTTGGGGACATTGAAATGTTAATGTCCCCAAGGGCCAGAACCCATCCTAAGGAACTGCTGATGAAACAGCTCCCAACAAACTGGGGGGTGCTGATCAGACCGCCCCAGGCCTTCCTGCCCAGAGACTCCTCCCGCCCACTGTCTCCACCTCTGCCTTCCCACCTCATCCCATCACTGCAGGTCGGAGGGAAACAGAGGTCAGGAGTATGGGAGGACTAACAGGAGACCTTAGCTGTAAAAGAGGGAGGATCTCCCCTTCCACGGATTCCGCCTTTCGGTCCCCTTCTTCCTCCGGGAGAAGTCTTTGCTGCTGTCCTTTAATAAAGCTTCTATTTTCCACTCTACACTTGCCTCCGTGTGCTTCTTGTGCTGCATTCTTTCCTTTTTCAGTATTGGAGATTGAAGCTAGGGCCTTCTGCCTGCTAGCTAAGTGCTCTACCACTGAGCTACACCCCATCCCTCTTCTTTTCTTTTTGAACTTTATTTTGAGGTAGGGTCTTGCTACATTGTCCAGGCTGGTCTTGAAGTTATGGTCCTCTTGCCTCAGCCTCTCTAATAGCTGGGATTACAGGAGTTCACCACCATGTCTGGCTTAGGTCCTGGGAGGTTTTTTTTTTTTTTTTTTGTACTGGGTATTGAACCCAGGTCACTTACCCCCTGAGCCATATCCCCAGCCCTTTTAATTTTTTATTTTAAGACAGAGTCTCACTGAGTTGTTTATGGCCTTGCTAAATTGCTGAGGCTGACTTTGAACCTACAAGCCTCCTGCCTCAGCCTCCCGAGCTGCCAGAATTATAGGTGTGTGCCACCGTGCCTGGTGAGATTTGATGTTGAATAAGAAATTTTCTCGGAGGGGAGGGGGGATAGTAGGGGATAGGAAAGGTAGCAGAATACAACAATTACTAATAGGGCATTATGTAAAATTGTGGATGTGTAACTGACGTGATTCTGCAATCTGCATTTGGGGTAAAATTGGGGGTTCATAACCCACTTCAATCTAATGTATGAAATATGATATGTCAAGAGCTTTGTAATTTTGTGAACAACCAATAAAAAAAAAATAAGAAATTTTCTCTGGCCCATGGAACTCAGAATCGGTTGTGATCCTGATGAAGTCAATGTTTTTGATGCTGTGACCAAAAGACCTGACACAAGCCAGGTGCTGTGGTACACACCTGTAATCCCAGTGGCTCAAGAGGCTGAGGCAGGAGGATCACAAATTCAAAGCCAGCCTCAACAATTTAGTGAGACCTTAAGAAATTTAGTGAGGCCCTGTCTCAAAATAAAAAATAAAAAGGGCTGGGGATGTGGCTCAGTGGTTAAGCACCCCTGCGCTCAATCCCTGGTACAACAAAACAAAACAAAAACAAAAAAGCCTGACAACAATTTCAGAGGAGGAGAAGTTCACTTGGTGCTCAGGGTTTCAGAGACCTCATCTACAATCGTGAAGTCCATTGCTCTGGGTCTGAGGTGAGGCAGAAGGTCATGGTGAAAGAGTGTGGAGGAGGAAAGCAGCCCAAACATGGCCACCAGGAAGCTCTGCTCACAAGGACAAAATTCAAACCCAGAAAGGCACACCCCCAGTGACTGCCTCCTCTAGCCATTCCCTTCCGCCATGAGGTTCTGCCTTTTCTTGGGCCTAGAGCTATGGAGTTGGCCTCTCAGACTGTGAGCCCCAAATAAACTTTTTCCTCCTCCATGTTGCTCTTGTCAGATCTTTGGTCACAGCAACATAAAAGCTGACTAAAATAGCGGGGCACAGTGGCACATGTGACTCGGGAAGCTAAGGCGGGAGGATCACGAGTTCCAAGCCAGCCTCAGCAAAAGTGAGGTGCTAAGCAACTCAGTGAGACCCTGTCTCTCAATAAAATACAAAATAGGGCTGGGGATGTGGCTCAGAGGTTGAGTGCCCCTGAGTTCAATCCCTGGTACCCCCTTCCCCACAAAAATTGGACTAAACAGATTCTAAGGCATGTTCAGTGCTCTGATTGAGGGAACTACTGGAGACCACCTTGGACCTCCAGGCTGGGTGTAGGGAAGGGGAATCCTGGAGGAAGTGATTTTTTTTCTGGGCTTGGGGATTGAGCCCAGGGGGACTTTATCACTGAGCTATATCCCAGCCCTTTTTAAAATTTTTCATTTTGAGACAAGCTCTTGCTAAAGTTGCTCAAGGTCTTGCTAAAGAGTGATACTCCTGCATCAACCCCCTGAGTTGCTGGGATTACAGACATGTGCCACCATGCCCACTAGAAGATGTTAAAACCGAGAAAGATGACAGGTAAGCAGGCAGGTGAAGAGAGGAAAGATGGGTGTTTCTGGCATCATATGCAAAGGTCCTGGGGTTCATAAAAGGTGGTGTTCACGGCCATGTTTAAGTCTGACTAGAGGAGAGCAACCTGCAACTGAGGGAGGAGAGAAAGAGGAAGATTGGAGAGACAGTGAGTGGGACCTTGCTTGGTCACACTAAGGAGTTTGATCCTTATCTATTTCTCTGAGTAAACCTAAGAATAAATTAATGAATAGTAATTGAGGAGGGTTCCAGACCTTCTGTTCCAAAGGAATCGGGTGGTTCCAGTGTTTCTTGTCCAAATTGGAATCCCGAGTAGCAGTCCTTGGCCCCGCCTGGCGGGAGGCCTTATTTAGCCTGGCTGGCTCCTCGAGCTTTTCTTGGGAATGTCTATATATAGGGGCGGGGGCAGCCCAGTTGCCACTGTCCATCTGACTTCCCCTGTGTCCAGTCTCCCTTTCCTGGCCTGTCCCTGCTCTTGGTGTCCAGTGCTCCTCCTGTTGACTCTGCCACTTCTGTGAACCTTGCTTTTTACTCCGCCCGCCCTAGCATGAACCCAAGGGTTCTCAGGGTGGCTTCCTTTGGACTAGATCCCCCACCCCCTCTTCTCCAGAGGGCTACCTGAGCTCCTCCACTTTCTTCTGAGCTCTAGGAAGGGGCCAGCTCTCCCTTTACCACTTAGAGCACTTTCTTCTACCTCCCCCAAAGTGAATCTCAAATCCCCTTTCCCTGGAGAAAGGTAACTTCTTTCTCCAAAAGCATACCCCTTCTCCTTTAGCCCTCTGGATCCTCCTCCCTCTGAAGGGTCCCTGAGGACTGTCCCACTTCTTCCCAGTCAGGATTAATAAGAATTGCCAAATCCAGGTGCACCCATATGACTGTAGTCCTAGCTACTGGGGGCGCTGAGGCAGGAGGATCGCTTGAGCCCAGGAGCTCTAGGCCAGCTGGATAAATAGAGTCTCCATCTCAAAGAAAGAAAAATTGTCATCTTTACTGTAGATTTTTATGATTTACTATGACTTACAAAGTCCTCTAGGCACATGGGGATTGTAATAGCTGCCACCTCATAGGATGAGGTCATGTGGTTAAAATGCTCAGTACAGTGTGTGTCATGTGGTGAAGTTCGATCAACGGTAGCCTCCCCATCACTCTCCTCTTAACCACTACCATGTCCCCTACCACTTACCATGGTTCAAAGATATGATCTTTCACTTGCTAAGCACCGGCCCTGTGGACCTGGCACCAGTAGGTGACTTATACCTGGACTCCCATTTGCCATACTCTTTTTTTTTTTTTTTTGTAACAGGGATTGAACCCAGGGGCACTTAACCACTGAGTCAAATTTCCATCCGTTTTTATATTCTTCTTCTTCTTTTTTTTTTTTTTTTTTTTAAGAGACAGAGTATCCTGAGTTGCTTAGGGCCTTGCTAAGTTGCTCAGGCTGGCTTTGAACAGGTGATCCTCCTGCCTCAGCCTCCTGAGCGGCTGGGATGACAGTGTGTGCCACCACACCCAGAGGCCATGGTCTCTTTATGAGGAACCATGAGGAAAGGAGGCTCAGAGGGTCATCACCCAAGGTCAGGCAGCTCGCAGAGGCAGGCCTGGGACTTGAATCTTGAACTTCAAGCTGTGTGCTCTTCCCATCCCACCGTCCTGCCTCCTTGTCACTGTTCTGCCATCCTTACCATCTCCAAGCCAGTGTGCTTCTGGAGGAGGGGCGCTCTAAGGTAGTGGAGCAGGGCGCGCCCTCCTCAGAAGAATCTAGGACTACGTCAAGGCCTGCCACCTGCTCAGAGGCTTAAATTTCTCTGCAAGGGACCTTGGCTAAATTAGGTAATGGGCTAGGACTCTGGGAGGGGTGGGGCTTGGTGACCCCAGGATCTGATTGGGCAAGATATCCAGTCCTGGGGAGCAGGGAGGTGGGAGGAGAGGGTGCCCCTACAAATCCTGGGGGCTGGAGTGGGCCAGAGCATCTTTGGGCGGTGGAGTGAAGAGGAGGTGACCCACAGCAGAGGAGTCCCAGTGACCAGCAACCATGGTAAGGACAAGAAGGGACTTCCTTCCTTGGCTTGCTAGAAGTCTCTGGGTCTCGTTCAGCCTGATCTAGGTGCACTGAAGGGCAGTTAGGGGTGTTGGAAGGTAGAACGTGAAGTTTCCTGGAACCCAGGTGTCTTGGAGAAATCTCAGGAAAAGGCCTTTGACTTTTCGTGGATGAGGAGGGCTGGGATGGTCCAGGGTCAGATCCTCAGGGCCTAGATCCCCTGCCCACCTTCTGAGCCTTCCAGCATTTGTAGAGCTAGGAGGGGTCTTTGCTTGTCTCCTTCAGAGTGGAGATTCGGACCCTGAGGGCCACAGTGAGTTGGCCAGCGGCCCCGTGGCAGGGGTGGGCTTTTGAAGCCCAGCCAAACCCTCCTGTCCTCTGGAGGATGGAAGGCCACAGGGTCTGGGGCTGGCTGTCTGAGAGGTGTTTACTCCAGTGACCGAACGGCAGGAAGGAAGCCCAAGATCCCCATGTCTGCGAGTTCTCTGAGGGGAGGGACCATGTGTCCACCTCTTCTTGGTGGTCTCTGAGTCTCAGGGCTCCCAGGGTCCTGAGCATGATCAGAAGAAGCAAAAGGTGACAGACTAGAGAGACCCCGTCCTCCCAGAAGGGGTCTTGATTTGGGTTGTCATTTTCCTCTGAGGTCCCCTCCCTGCTTGGCTTCAAGGAGTAACTAGACCCCAGAAGCCAGCTGCTGTGCCCAGACCACCTAAAAATAGCCTGTCTTCCTGGCAGGGACCAGCGGAGGGGAGAAGGCAGGGGCAGGGAGAAGAGGGGGCAGGGAGAAGGAGGGGCCAGGACCAGCTGGCCAAAGAACTCCTTGGACACCTCAGTGGTTCTTCACCACCAACCTCAGCCCAAAGCCCCTGACCCAGGAAGTCCCCACAGAAATTGTATTTTCACACCAAAGCCTCATAACATTTTGCCCAGTGTGAGAGGCATTCACTCCAATGACTGAGGTATGAGAAGGAAACCTAAAATTTCCCCATCTGCAAATTCCCTGAGGGGAGAGACTGTATGTCCATCTCTTCTTGGTGGTCTCAGTGTCTGGTCTGAGGCCTAACGCTTAGCAGGTGCTCAATAACTGTGTTGCATTATTATTTATTTGAGAACAAATGTTTTTTGAGCAACTACTAAAGTACAAGCCACCATTAGGGGACGGGGGAGATTGGAAGATCATGCAGAGTGGGCTGACAGGATGCCAAGCCCTTCATCTCTCCTGATTTCACCTTACTCCCCAAAGTCACTTGAGACCAAGGGATGCAAAGTGACTTGCCCAAGATCATTGGGGATTCCTGACCTGGCCTCCAATGGACAAGTGAAAGGACCTTGGTGTTTTTGGTTTTTTTCCTTAGCACAGAATGTGCTGCTAGAAAACTCTGGGTCTCCTTCAGCCTGATCTGGGTGCACTGAGGGGGCAGTTAGTGGGTATCAGAAGATAAAACGTGAAGTTTCCTGGAACCCAGGTGTCTTGGAGAAGTCCCAGGAAGCGTGTGCCAAGTTGGTCTTTAGGAGGACTCAGGGGCACTTCCCTACAGAAATGGGGATGGAGGCTGCGCTCAGTGGCCCATCCTCAAAACTCAGGAGGCTGAGGCAGGAGGATCGCAATTTTGAGGCCAGCTTCAGCAATTTAGGGGGGCCCTGTCTCAAAAAAAATTAAATAAATAAAAAGGGCTGGGGTTGTGGCTCCGTGGTAGAAAGCCCCTGGGTTCAATCCCCAGTACTGCCCCCCCACAAAACATAAAAATTTAAAAAGTGGAGGTCGAGGAGAATGGGGCTCAGGGGAGAATCTGCTCCCTTCTGCTCTCTGACTGGCTCTGTCTTCTGCAGACGGACCAGCAGGCGGAGGCCCGGTCCTACCTCAGCGAGGAGATGATCGCTGGTGAGTGGGCTGGGCAGCTGTCGCCAGTGGGCGGCGGGTGTGTTGGGGAACGTTTTGGCCTCTGGGCAGGGTCCGCCTCGCCTCAGCCCCCCATTCTCCTTCCCCTGGCAGAGTTCAAGGCTGCCTTTGACATGTTTGATGCTGATGGTGGCGGGGACATCAGCGTCAAAGAGTTGGGCACCGTCATGAGGATGCTGGGCCAGACACCCACCAAAGAGGAGCTGGACGCCATCATCGAGGAGGTGGACGAGGACGGTAGGCGGGTGGCCCTCCGAGGCGGGGGTGGCGGGCAGAGCCGGCGGCCCGGCTGGGGCTCAGCGCGCCTGCTCCCCCAGGCAGCGGCACCATCGACTTCGAGGAGTTCTTGGTCATGATGGTGCGCCAGATGAAGGAGGACGCCAAGGGCAAGAGCGAGGAGGAGCTGGCCGAGTGCTTCCGCATCTTCGACAGGTGCGCGGGGGCCTGGCGGCTCGCCCGGGCGGGCCCCAGGGTGGGGGTCAGGGGTCGGGTGGCCGAGGTAACCCGCGCCCTGCGCCCTGTCCCCTCGCAGGAACGCGGACGGCTACATCGACGCCGAGGAGCTGGCCGAGATCTTCCGGGCCTCGGGGGAGCACGTGACGGACGAGGAGATCGAATCCTTGATGAAAGACGGGGACAAGAACAACGACGGCCGCATTGACTTCGACGGTGAGGCCGCAGGGGCCACATGGAGCTTGGGGGCACGCTGCCAGTGCGGAGGGCACTCACGCGGGTGCCCCTGGCCTTGTGGGTGGGCTGCGTGGGGCTGGTCCGGTGCCTGGGCGGCCGGGTGGCCCCCTCTGCTGCCGTGCGGGACCGCTGACCCCCTTCCTCCCTTCCCGCAGAGTTCCTGAAGATGATGGAGGGTGTGCAGTAAGGGGCCGGCCGTCGCCTCCCCCGAGACCGCGCGTCCCTCGGGCGCGGGCAGCGCCATCCCACCCACCGGTCGTCCCTGCCCCACCCGGAGGCGCGGCCCTTCTGGCTGCGTCGGGAGGGAATAAAAGCGCAAGTTGCAAAGCTCAGCTCGTGACTTGAGTGACGCGGGTGGACTGGGACTGCGGCTCTCGGGCCGCCTGGGTGGGATGCTGCACAGCAGTGGGGGACCCGAGGCCGCGTGAGACCCAGGCAGCCGCGCGGCCGGGGGGGTGGGGCTTGGGGTGCGCCCTGCGGGGTGCGCCCTGCGGGGTAGCCGCCGGCTCCGGGCCGCGGGCACTGGGCCAGCGGTTGCACCTGGCAGGGGAGGGGAGACCGCAGGGACTTGGAACCGAGTCCAGGGGAGCCGGTGGCCCCAGGAGGGCGCCCAGGACGGCGGGTAGGATGAAGGTGCGCTCCAGAGGAGAGAGGTGAAGTCTCTTCACTTCTCCACTGCCCTTCTTTTCTGGAACCTTTGGGTCTTGGGTGTCCGACTTGCCTCCTTCTGGGCCATCTGGCTGAGGAGGGTCGGGGTGTCCATCCATCTCAGCCAGCATTACTGATGCTTGAACGACTTTCCAAGCTTCCTGTGTCTTGCTGTAGGGGAGGGTGGAGAGCTCAGAAGAGGTTGAGCCCCCATCATCTCCACCCAAGACCCCTATCTCGGTCTGCCTCCAGCTCCCTGCCTTCAGCCCCCTCCACAGCACTCCATAGAGGCCAATAGCATAATGGAGCAAAAATGAAATCTGCCCTGGCCTCTCCCCCTCTGAAACGCTTCAAGGCTTTCCATAACTTCTAGAACCAGCTCCCAATTCTTCCCCTCCTCTCCCTCACAACCTTCCCACTGCTCATTCCTGTGGACCAGGGCACATTTCCAGGCCCCTTTGCACATGCTGTTCTGACTCCTTAGAATGCTTTCCTCCTTCTTATAAATTCTTCAACTCACAACAAGATACCATCTCTGCACTTGATCCCGGCCCTGGCTGGCTAGGATATAGCTCCCAAAGCTCTTTGTCAACAACTCAGTCACAGCAGGTGCCCCCTTATAGCTAATTAAGTGTAAGAAGTTTAGCTGTAGAGCCAGGCTGGGTCTGAATCCTCACTGCCTTGACAAATTAAGCCACTCTGCTTGTTTCCTCATCTGTAAATGAGGATAGTGATTAGTGCTAATCTCACAGGGTTTTAAGAATGAGTTCTTGTGTGGAATGTGCTTAGAATAGTGCCTGGTACATAGTAAATATTTAAAAATGCTAGCCAGACTCAGTGGTGCACACCCGTAATCCCAGTGACTAGGGAGACAGAGGCAGGAGGATTGCAGGCGACCTTGGCAATTTAGCAAGAACCTGTCTGAAAGACGACGGCATGTGGCTCAGTGGTAAAGCTCCCCTGAGTTCAATCCCCAGTACCAAAACACAAAAATAACAAACCCTCAAATATTATATGTAAGAAGTATATATATGATATATATGCTAGACATCATCATCATTCTTGAAATTGAACCCCACTGTTACCGTATTCTTTGCTACAGCCCTCTTTCTCCATTCCTGTCCTGTTTATTTCTTGTTTTTGTTCTATTCATATATTTCCCAGCTTGTATTTTCAGCCAGAAATTGGTGCTGGGGTTTGGTAACCATCAGTATTTATTGAGTGCCCACTCTGGGCTGTGCTCTTGCCTTATAGCCATTGTCTCATTCACCCACATAACACACCTAGAGGCAGATGCTGTTATTCCCACTTTACATTTGAGGAAATTAAATCCAGGCCTGAAATGGATGAATCCTACTCCCCTCTGTCTGGTTCTCCTGTGTTCCCCATCTCAGGCTTGATACTGAGGATGGGGCCCAAGAGAAGAATTCTGGCACTCAGCCTCCACCTCTAAAAGATCTAGCCCTATTACTTCCTTTTTTTTTTTGGTGTTAGGGATTGAAATTGGGGGTGCTTTGCCATGAGCTACATCCCAAACTCCCCCTTTTACATTTTATTTATTTTTAGAGACAGAGTCTAAGTTGCTTAAGGCCTTGCTAATTTGTTGAGGCTGGCCTTGAACTCGGGATCCTTCACCTCAGCCTCGAGTCCCAGCATGTGCGACTGCGTCTGGCCAGCCCTGCTGCTTTGTCTCTCCACACCTGTCCTCTCAGGCCCACTTGGCAGTGCGTAACTGGCTTGCCTTAGCTCGCCTGGCTCTTTCCTGTGGTTTGCTCCCCAGAGGGGAGGGCCAGCAGCGTGGTTCTGTTTCTTTTTTTGGCAGTGCTGGGCTACACATCCCCAGCCCTCCATCAGGATTTTCTTTTCTTTTTTTTTTGAGAGAGAGAGGGAGAGAGAATTTTTTAATATTTATTTTTTAGTTTTCGGTGGACACATCATCTTTGTTTGTATGTGGTGCTGAGGATCGAACCCCGAGCCGCACGCATGCCAGGCGAGCGCACTACCGCTTGAGCCACATCCCCAGCCCCTCCATCAGGATTTTCTAAACACCAGTCTCATTCAGTTGCCGCCCTGTTTATAGGTTGTTAGCTTCCTGTTGTTCTCACAAAAAAGCTCAAAGTACCCCCCCCCCCTTTTTTTTTCTTTTTTTTAGTACTGGGATCAAACCCAGGCTTGTTAGCTTCATATGACCTTTCAGATCCTTGGGAGACCTGACATCCAGCTACCTCTGCAGCCTGGATTCCTCCCCTTCACTCCATACCCCTAAAGTGCTTGCTGAGAAATGGGCTTTTCACATCTCTCATGGCTTTCAATTATGTTGCATGAATGGGAACAATATCATACCATCTGGTATTTCCTGGAATATACATATATATATATATATATGTGTGTGTGTGCGCGCGCCCCCCCCCCCCATACACTAAGGATTGAACCCAGGAATGCTTTACCACTGACTGAGATAATTTGCTGAGGCTGGCCTTGAATTTGCCATCCTCTTGCCTCAGCTTTCAGAGTCTCTGAAATTATAGGGATACACTGCTCAGAGTTCTTTTTGTTGTGTCAGAAATCTAAGCAAAATGGCATGTTTCATGGAACTGGTGTGCCAAGCCACCGACTGGAAATATCTGTCTCCAATTCATCTATTTGGTTTTGTTGGTTTTCTTCGATTGTATGTCTTCACCAGCAGCTGAGACTTGACTCCTTCCTCTTTTAGAAATTCCACTAAATAGATTTTGCTCTTTCTTGGTGATTAATTCAAGAAAACGTGATTGAATCTTAACTAGTTTAGTGCTGGATCCTAGTGATGGACACAGAGTAGGCCAAGTGGCCATCTAGATGGTCAAACACGATGATCAAGGACCCCATTTTGATGCTTCTCCATGGCAGATAAAAATAGGTATATCAGTGTTTTTTTTTTGTACCAGGGATTGAACTCAGGGGCACTTGACCACTGAGCCACATCCCCAGCCCTATTTTCTTTTTAACAATGATCTTTATTTTTTTTTAAAGAGAGAGAGAGAGAGAGGGAGGGAGGGAGGGAGGGAGAGGGAGAAAGAATTTTAATATTTATTTTTTAGTTCTTGGCGGACACAACATCTTTGTTTGTATGTGGTACTGAGGATGGAACCCGGGCCACACGCATGCCAGGCGAGGTGCCACCACGTGAGCCACATCCCCAGCCCTATTTTCTATCTTATTAGAGATGGGTCTCACTGAGCTGCTCAGGGCCTCGCTTCTGACTTTCCAAGCTGCTGGGATTCTAGGTGTGCGCCACCATTTTTTTTTTTTTGAGGTGGGAAAGGTTACTGTGGCTTGAACCCAGGGGTGCTTAACCACTGACCTATAAACCCCAATCCTTTTTATTTTGAGACGGGGTCTCACTAAGTTGCCTAAGCTTCAGAGGCTGGCCTCAAGCTTTCCATCCGCCTGCCTCAGCTTCCTGCGGTGCTGGATCACAGGCCTGCACCACCGCCTCAGCTTTTAATTAGAACCAGTTTAGCACCAGGTTCTGAGCTTTGCTTTCCCAGGCATCCTCTAACTGGGTGACTTTGACGATTGAAAGCATCAGAACCTGGAAAGCTTGTTGGGAACTAGAACTGGCTCTTCTAACAAGTTCCAGGGTGGTGCCCTTGCTCCTGGAAAAACCACACATCAAAAGGCAACCCTGCCCCTTAAAAAAAAAAAAAATTAAAAAAAAAAACATTTTTAGTTGTGAATGAAACTTAATGTGGTGCTGAGAATCGAATCCAGTGCCTCACATGTGCTAGGCAAGTGATCTACCACTGAGCCCCAGCCCCAAAATTTGCATTTTAACAAGATCCTTGGTAGGTTTCTATGTATGTTAAATTGAGAAAGCTCTATGCATAAGAGAGAACTGAACACAGTTTCAGACAGAGGACACTCAAGTTCTTACCCCAGACCCGACAACTTCAATTCCTTTTACCTTGCTTGATGGGGAACACAGGGCAAAGAAGGACCTTGGCCAACAGGAGTCAAAGAGGTGGGTGAAAATCATCGCGACAGGCACCAGGCTGGGTGCTGAGGCAGAGACCCAGGTGGGTTGGAGCAACTGGGATGCTGCAGTCTACCTTGCAGTTCTTCCTGCAGGACCTGGGCTGGGCCCATCACCTCAGGCTGCTCTTCCCAGGGCCTGCAGACATTTCCTTCCAGGGGTCTCAAGGCCAGATCCTGATATAGGCCAGAGGAAAGGTAACCTAAACAGTTGGGGATCTGGGTACAGCAGATGGAGGAGCGGCCAGTGGAGATGGAGCAGGAAGTGAATGTGTCCTCTGGAGCTTTCCATGGGGACCTGGGGATTCCCACAGCGGAGGGCGTTCCCTGGTGGTCTCCCCAGACTCTGCACTTGCTGTAGGGTAACCTGAGTTTTATTCTTCAGGGCCATAACAGCTGTCACAGAGTGGGTGGCAGGCCCCCCCCTCTCTGAGGGCACAGACAGGTGTACCCTTCAGTCTAAGGCCTGGTTTGCCTCATCAACACAGCTGGGCCACCCCAATGCCGACATTCCTGGTGCCTGCCATGGCTATTTTGGTGCTGGGGATTGAAGCCAGGGCCTTGTACCTGCTAAAGCAGGCACTTTACCACCAAGCTACACCCCCAGCCAACAGGCATTATTGTGACATATTTTATAGATGAACAAACAGTGGTAAAATAACGAAGGTCACAAATTGCCCCTCAGCCTGTCAGCTGCTTCAACCCCTGTAACGGGGCAAGAGTCCCTGTGTTAAGCCAGACCTCTGCCTGTTCCGAGCACCTCCAACCCAAGGGTAATTGCAAGGCAGCAACTTTACAAAAACCAACCAAAATGTATTTATTTAATATACATTGCAGGGGCTCAACCACACTTAATTTAAAAGACAGAAACAAAACAAAAATAATACCACAGCTCAAGATACATAGTCCTATACAGAAACCAAGAAGAGGACAGGCTACCTAAGGAGGAATCAACACAGAGAGCTGGACCACCCCGGTCAGGGCTCCTGGCTGGAGACCTGCTTTGAGTAGGTTTCTTGCAGGTACTTTTTAAAAGCTGGAAGAGAAGGGCAGGTCTCGGGTGAGTGCCTGGAGACGGGAGAACCCGTGAGGCGGCCAGAGGGCAGCTGACCGGGAATCACACTCAAGGTGCACCTTGGGAGGGACTGTTCTTCCCTCCCAGGGGACATCGTCTCCTGATGGACTTGCTTCCAGTAAGATGGGGAGGGTGCCAGTGACCCATTCTACCAAGGAGGGGACTAACTTGTCACTTTAGAATGCACCAAGGCTGAGACAGAAGTGGTGACATCCTTTCCCCTCGGCCCACCCACTGAGCTCCTTCCCAGGGAGTTTTTGAAGCTGGAAAGGGATCATCCCATATTCAAGAAGGACCTACCTGTGGGGTTTTTCCAGAGCTCAGCAGCGTGTGTATTCAGAGGGCTGTCGATGTTGGGTTCTGGGGGGACAGAGAATGGTCAGGGGTAGAAGAGGCCGACCCACAGAAAGCCTGACAGGCCCCTGTTGACAGGAAGGGGTGGTCTCAGAAGTCACCTCCTAACAGGCTCTGGATGGACAGCAGGATGGTCCTGACGTCATACAGGGCAGACCACTTGTCCTTGAGGATGTCCAGGCAGATGTTGCCCTGAGTGTCCACGTTGGGGTGGTAGCAGGGCGTGAGGAACTTCACTGTGGGAGCGTTGTAGGGGTAGCCACTGGGGAACTCTAAGGACAGCTTGTACCTCAGGTCTTCATACACCTGGTGTTGGAAGGAGAGGGAAGAAGTGAGCAGCTTGCCCTGTCCTCACGCCCAATCCAGGCCACCCAGGGGCTTGCCAGAGAGGGCCTTCTGAAGTTTTGTCTGAGACTGGACAGTAGACAAACTGTTTCATTCGCTCTGGGGTCTTCCTCTTATCTGAGGGGGACATCAGTGACCCTTCAGTATAAATGTTACACATTGGCACCCCGAGGGCTGCCACAGATGTGCTTTAGTCCCATTAGTGTCTCAGTTGCTAACGTGAAAAAACGATTGACACAGATCTGGATTTCCAAGGTTTTTTTTTTTTTTTTTTTTTGCACTGGGGATTTAACCCAGGGGTGCTTTACCACTGAGCCACATCCCCAGGCTCTACCCCTGCTTTTTAAATTACGATATTTTAAATTTTGAGACAGGGCCATGCTAAGTTGCTGGGGTTGGCCTCAAACTATTGCCTCAGCCTCCCAGGTTCATGGGATTATAGGCAAGTGCCACCATGCCTGGTCTGAGTTATCTTTTTTTTTTTTTGGTACCAGAGATTGAACTCAGGGGCACTTGGCCACTAGACCACACCAAGCCCTATTTTTATTTAGAGAGAAGGGAGTTGCTTAGCATCTCACTTTTTTCAGAGGCTGGCCTTGAACCTGTAATCCTCCTATCTCAGCCTCCCAAATTGCTGAGATTATAGGCATGGGCCACCACGCCTGGCTGGTTATCTTAAACCAGATGTGCAGCAACGGGAAGTTGCCTTTTTGAGACTTGTGCCCTCACACTAGCCAGTGTTTGCTCTTTTACTTCACTGTTGTCTGGTCCCTTGGACAGTTTTGCTTTAAACCTACCTTTGCATTGCACAGAGGAGATAACAAGGTCATCACAAGGCCCAGAGCTTGTGAACAGACACAAGGAAACTCTCTCGCCCAGCTAACAGACTGAAGCAGACCTGGCACTTGGATCTCACCTCCTGTCTTCCCCCAAACTCAGCAAAGTGACACTCATCCACTCCAACCCTATACTTACCGTGCCAGCTGCTCCATGGATGGTCCCTACCCATTTGAAAAGATTGTCCGATTCAGGGAAGGCAGAAATTCCTTTGTCACCAGACATCTGGGGAGGAAACACAACCATATACTTTAGGGCATAGCAAGGTCATGGGTGATCCCCTGCCTGATCTCCTCATACTCTGATCTCAAATTGAGCCACCAAACCCAACCAACAGATACATCACCAGGTTAGGGAGGGAAAGGTAGTAAGGAAAGCAGAGGCCAACTCTGCATTTTGTTGGTAATAATTCAAATATACGATATTGGAAATATGTTCAAAAGTTTTGAAATGAGTATTTAGCCATTAATTAGCAAAGGACAACTAGGAAGGGAGAATCCCAAGGTAAGACCAGACTAGAAATGGACTAGAAATACCAAGGTGGGGAGTTGGGGGTGGGTAAAGGGTTAAGCTTCTGGCCAGGAGGTAGGGAAAAGCAGCAGAAAGCGGAAGGACTTGTATGCCTTGTGGGGGGGGGGCTAGAACTGCTGTAAGAAAAGGTACAGGTGGGAGTATAAATGGCTTCCCGGAATAAATTATGCTGAACCTTTTTACCTAGCAAGGAGTCTGATTGATAGAGGAAGGAAGCTACTGATAAGTGGGTGGAGATGGGAGAACGCACCAATTGACTGGAATCTCATAGCACTAGGTCACTTACCATGAGGGTCATCAGCTCCTGCTGTAGCCTGAAAAAGAATTCAGAGTCACCTGGAAGTCTGGATGGGTCAGTTTTCCAGGTGGAGCATCTTCTCCTGTTGGAATCGCTCCGAGCAGCTGTCATGTAGGCTTCCCCCTTCTCCCAGGTCTGACTCATCATCCCCACAGGAGGACCCTGGTGAGCTTTCACCCTTCTCAATTCCCGGCTCCTGCAGTTTGACTCTGGCATGCTCTTAACCCTCACTACTCTGGCGTCTTCTGGGAGAAACCTGGCAGCGTACTTACCCTCCAGTCTTCCCTCAGGAGTCTCAAAAAGCAGCCTAAGTTCCTGGCGTGGCCCCTACCTACCCACCCGCTCCGGGAGCGGGGCAGAAGGAAGCCCAGGCCGTGAGCTCCTGGCGGGTGCTCCCGCCTTCGTGTATTTACCCGCTCCAGGAGGAGGGGGTCCCGGAAGTCTTCGCTCTGGGTCCCCATGCCAAGGACATGCCAGGCCGGGCGAGCGTTACTTCCGCCCCACTCACCTCTTGCCCACAGGGCCCCGGGCGGCGCCCCCGCTGGGCTCGGCTCCTTTACGCGCTGCGGCGACGCTGGCGGCGGCTGGGTCCCGGTTTTGCGAGGCCATCCCGGCAGCGCTGGCAGGAAGACGGGAACTCGGAGAACAGGACTGCAACTGCAGGGCTGCGGGCCCGCCCGCCCGCGTTTGAATTGTAACCCTCCGGTAAGGTCGGCCAATCCTAGGCTCGCTTGGGTTTGATCCAGCCAATGCGAGGCGCCGGAGCTCTCTGTCACTGCGCAACCGCTAGGCCCGCCCACCAGCGCATCACTATTGGGCGGCGGTGGTTCTGCCGCTGAAGGCCGATTGGCAGGAAGCGCTGCCGCTAACAACGAACCTGCAGTGGATTGGTGGCCTTTGGAAAACGCCGACCATTAAAGGGCCAAGAAAACGTCCACGTGGGATGAGGCTTAAGGTCAACGCCTAGCTCTGCTGGGAAATAGCAGGCACGCCTGGCCCGATCCCTTCTTCCTGGAGGAGGTAGGGCCTCCAGTCTTGCAGCGCTGGTGCCCTTCCCCAAACCGA
Organism: Spermophilus citellus; assembly: GCF_964194105.1. Lineage (NCBI taxonomy): Eukaryota > Metazoa > Chordata > Mammalia > Rodentia > Sciuridae > Spermophilus > Spermophilus citellus. The sequence continues at coordinate 4,536,624 of NC_138185.1, read as the reverse complement.
AGACTCTGCTCCCCCTGTTACAATGACCCGGATGCCTTTGTTGGAGTCCCAAGTTCTTTGAAAATTCTAGGAAACGGTGAATGGGCTGATGTTTAGAACAGCAGACTCCCTACTAGAGAATTTATCATGCCTCTCCAACTGGTTTGCTGTGACTTTGGGCCCGCCTGGATTTAACCCAGGCACTCTACCATTGAGCTACATCTCCTCCCCTCCCCCGCCTTTTAAGATAAGGTCTTCTTAAAATTACCGCTGGAATTTTCTGCCTTAGCCTCCTGAGTAGCTGGGATTATAGGCGTGCACTACTGCGCCCCGCCCTGTTTTAACCTGTAATCCCAGCGGCTCAGGAGGCTGAGGGTGGAGGATCTCAAATTCAAAACCAGCCTCAGCAATTTAGCGAGGCCCTAAACAGCTTAGTGAGACTCCATCTCAACAAACAAACAAAAAACCCCCAAACAAAAAACAAACAAACAAAACCCCCAAACAACAACAAAAACAACCCAAAAAACAAAAACCCTAAGGCGGGGATGAGGATGTATGTAGCTCAGTTAGTTAAGTAGGAACAAAGCATGTGCAATCCCCAGCACCCCCTCGGCCCAACACACAGGTACACACACAAAACAACCAAATCAAAAACGAACAAAAAAAGCTGGGTGTGGTGATGCATCCCTGTAATCACAGTGGCTGGGGAGGCTGAGGCTAGAAGACTGCAAGTTCAGATCCAGCCTCATCAACTTAGGCCCTAAGCAACTTAGTGAGAGACCCTGTCTCAAAATGAAAAATAATAAGGGCTAGGGATGTGGCTCAGTGGTTAAGCGCCCCTGGGTCCAATCACGGGTACCAAAAACAAACACAAGCCATCACATTCTGCCACATTCATGCTTTAGCTGGAAAAAAACCCAAGAAACCGGGAACAAGTAAGGATGGCAAAGTATATGTTCCCAGTTTTGTCTTCTAAAACCTGGGTCAATGAGATGGGGGAGAAGTACTTGTCCTTTTTTCCTGCACCCACTTCCAGAGCCCTTGATGTGCTGTCAGCCCCCCCAAGGCAGACTACACAGCAGGCTCACCATCTGTGTTTATTACAAACTGTTTTAATTGCTTCTTATCCCAATAACTTTACAAATATAGAACCATATGCCAGTCTGGGGGTGCTCTGCAGTGAGTCACTACAAACTAGCCCATGCACAGCTTAATGCCGCTGAGATCCACCTAGGAAGAGACCCAGTGGTGGCCTCAGCTGTGTGGGGAAGAGGGTCTTAGAAGTGGGCTGCCAAATGTAGCCAGGGGTCCTGGCCTCAGGTCTGTGGAGGTGCTTCAGCAGTGCGATGCTCATTCTCTGTCCGTAGTGTCTCCATGTACTTTCGCATCTTCTCAACCATCCAGGAGGGTAGGACAAAGGACTTCAGCTCCTCTAACTTCAGATCCAGGCATCCTCTACAATAGACATTGAGGAGGAAAGTTAAAGCAAGGGAAGATGTGGGCCTCGCCCCATCCCAGGGGCCACTTTTGAGGCAGAGGAGAGGGTGGGGGGCAGAAGACCTGCTGGCTTTACCTGTAGTCATCACTGGCAGCAAGGTCCCGGATGTCCTCCTCAATGAGGAGGTAGGCCTGCCAGGAAGAAAGGAGAATGGCAAATGCCCGTTTCATTTTATGCTACCTTGATAACACTTTATTAAACATGTTGCGCCTGCTTCAGTAGGGAAGAGTAAGTATGGAAAGACTGTCAGGAGTATGGTTCCTTGAGAAAATCTTTCACTCACATACAAACTTTAGTGGGGGAGAATAGGGACTGGTGACTATTTTTTTTTTTTTTAGAGAGAGAGAGAGAGAAAGAGAGAGAGAGAGAATTTTTTAATGTTTATTTTTCAGTTTTCGGCGGACACAACATCTTTGTTTGTATGTGGCGCTGAGGATCGAACCCGCATGCCAGGTAAGCGTGCTACTGCTTGAACCACATCCCCAGCCCTGGTGACTATTTTTTAAATAAAAAGAATTTCTTTTTGAGATGGGGGGTTTGTTTTGTTTTTGTTTTTATGGTGCAGAGGATTGAACCTAGGGTGTCATACATGGTAGGCAAGTGCTGCATTCCTAGCCCCAAGATAGGGCTACACTACGTTGCCTAGTTGCCTAGGGTGGCTCTAAACTCCCGGATTCAAACGATCCTCCTGCCTTAGCTTCCTAGGTAATACAGGCACACACCACCTCCCGGGGCTTCTGGTGACTTAATTTATTTAGGGCCTTTCCTGTTTTAAGAAAGGTGTCGAGTAGAATTATAACAAAATGGTAAGAGTGGCAAAATATACTTGGAAATAGAAGGAGGAAGCTATTTACTAACTGGCAATTAAGATAACTTGATTTTGAGCTTTGTGGCAAAAGAGAGAACATGATAAATAGCACTGTGGTCTAGTAATGGGGCTGCACTATACTGCCCTGGGCCCTGTAGAATGGTATTGCCCGCTGTGGTCTGCAGGGGGCCAGGGTCCTCTTGTGAGCTCACCTTACAGGGGATGTTATTCACCATAGAAGAAACTCTTCTGTGGGACACTCTGGTTCCAGTCTTAGAGTCAGGACTAATTGTGAGCCCTTAAGTACTTTGCCTTCATCTTGTGGGTTCTGTGAACTATGTAACAGATCAGGTGTCCTTGAAAGGGGCCTAGAGATGAATCCACAACTACTCAAAGAAGGTCTCCCAGGTCAGCAATGGGAAAAAACCCAACTTTTCCCTAAACTACTGTTGGTGGGTGGCTTAACTTTAGGTTCTGTTCCCGTTATCCATCAATCTATTATTTATATATAAGTAGTAAGTTCCCTTAAATATTTTGTGAAATGAAGTGTGGGCACAGTATACAATACAATAAAAGTAGCTTTCATTGTCAGAAAGGAGATGGCACACCAGTTTACAAGGCCTTTAGATTCTATCAGGAGCGGTCCCAGTAGAGGGACTGAGTCATCAGGTGACATTGCATGTGATGGGCAAAGCCCTACAAATTATTTTAAGATATATACCACAACAGCTTTCCTAAGGTCACTGCTGAATTTAACTGAGAACTCTTAAAGAGTGGAAGCGAGCTTGGGAGGGGCTGCCGGGCATGGCACACCTTTCATTACATGTGCGTTTGACAACGAGTGCTGCCTGGAGTATTGTGTTGAGAAGATTCTAGAGTTGTTTAGAAGAAGACTGTGGTGATCAATGAGTTAAATCCACCCATGGGCATGTAAGGGAAAAGTACTATGAAGTATTAAACTACCCATTCCCATGCACAACTAATAGGATCCAAAAAAAGTGGTCTTGGAAATGGGTGGGAGGGAAAGTGAGGAGCTAAAGAACACTACCAATAGGGAAGGGAACACAGGGATTACGGTCTGCTCTTGAGCATGAAGCAATGGGCCTTGTATGTCCCTTGCCACATCCTTAAGGCTTAGGAAATCTTTCAGACTTTGAAGGTAAGCTGTCACCAATAGCCAGAATCCTGGTCCTTGTGCAGGGTGGGCCTTGGGCAGTATGTGAGTGAACAAGACTTACCATCTTCCCGCCTGTTGCCCGCATGTGATGCTGCTCAGCCAGCCAGTGCTTGTCCTGAGGGTCAGCTGCATACTGTGAGGGATGAAGTTACAGGAGGAGACATTAGCCTCGTGTGAAGGGCTTTCCTCCTGGCCCCTGAGCAGTTCTTACCACAAGACCTTGTCTAGCATGTACATAAAGAGGCCTCACTAATCTCCAGAGTAAGCCCAGGCAGCCAGGGATTGTGAACTAATCCCAGAGATTTAATAATATACTCTGAATCCTCACACGCTTCCTTTCTCAAAACATAGAATCAATTTTTGGGTGAAAAAAATAAAACCAGAGACAACTATGTACAGTATCATCTGAATAAGTAAAATATCAATAGAGGACAAGGACACAGGCATGCACACTATGCCTGCACACACACTCTAGGCACATGCTCGCAGAGAAGGATATGTACCACTGTGGTTGCTGGTGACCTCAGGGAGGGAAGACAGAGTCAGGAGTGAGGGGCACATGTGTCTTATTCCCTATCACTTCCTGTGTACTGCTTGAATCTTTTAATGAGAAGAATGAATTTATATCTCTGTGATTTCAAAGTTTAAAAGAGGAAATGAAGAATTCAAATAATGTCTTTTGAAGGATGGAAAAATGGGCCAAAATGTACTAAGCAGTTTACAGAACAAATACAAATAGATTGTAAATGACTAAAAAGATGCTTATGATCACTAACAGAGAACTGTGAAGGAAAACAATAAAAATTTTCCCTTCATTTATTAGAATGAAAAAATTTTAAAAAAGAGGTAACACCCACTGTAAAGAGAAGGGGTTGGGGGCTTATTACAGAAAATAGGTCTTAGAACTGGGGAACTATGCTAATAAAAATGATTAACACTTGCTGAGTCCCTTTGTATGTGACAGGATTATGCTGGGTGCTTTACTACATTCTCTCTTAATTAACCCCAAGAGGTTGGTCTATCATCATTCTCATTTTACATTTCGTATATGACAAAACAGACTCAGAAATGTGGAGCCATTTGCTTAAGGTCACAAGGCTGAGCTGGTAAGGGATAGAACCCGGATTGGAATCATACTCTTAACCATGTTGATGGGAATTCACAGCAAGTCCCAGAGAATATCCATCTAGGGGAGGACACAAGTAGGGTTCTTGGGGGAGGCAGATGTTAAATAACAGGAAGATAAAGTGGAGGAGAAAGGTCTTCTGGGTAAAGGGAACAGCAGAAGTAAAGACACTAAGGAAAATAAAGAAGTAGCAAGTAGGCTACTTCTGTGTGTTGGAAGCCCTGGGTCAGAATGCTGGGAAACAGGCAGCAGTTCTGCCCCTCAAAGCACTCAAAGAGCTGCACAGGGTGTGGCAGGCAGATCCTATGATTCTGGGATCCCAAAGGGGCTACACAGTTCTGGCAAGGAGCAGCAAGCCTTATGTATAGGTGCAAAAACTGTCTAGAACAAATATGCAGTACTATTTTTTTTTTTTTTGAATTGAGGAATGAACTCAGGAGTACCTAAACACTGAGCCACATCCCCAGCCCTTTGTTGTATTTTATTTAGAGACAGGGTCTTTTTTTTTTTTTTAAGAGGGAGAGAATTTTTCAATATTTATTTTCTAGTTTTCGGTGGACACAACATGTTTGTTTGTATGTGGTGCTGAGGATCGAACCCGGGTCGCACGCACGCCAGGCAAGCACGCTACCGCTTGAGCCACATCCCCAGCCCCAAGAGACAGGGTCTTGCTGAGTTGCTTAGGGCCTCAATAAGTTTTTGAGGCTGACTTTGAACTTGTGATCTTCCTGCCTCAGCCTCCTGAACCACTGGGATTACAGGTGTGTGCCACTGTGCCTGGCTGCAGTACTATATTTTAATCTATGTGGATGTTTTGAAATTGATGAAATACAAATCCATCTAAGAGTGAATTAACTTAAGATCTCCCCTATTATTTTCTCAAACAGTGGAAACCACAGCAAGCTGCTCTTCAGGGAAGAGTCATCTCTTTTGAAGAGGGGAGCCTGCCTTGCTCCAGCTGCTTTCTTTCACAGACAACTGGATACCGGGGCTGAGCGCTCGGCTCTGGTGACTGCAGTCCTGGATTTGATTCCGACTCATTACTTACCAGCTGAGTAACTCTGGCCAAGTCATTAGCCTTCCCTAACATCTACTTTTTTCACCTTTGGATAAATATCACAATACTTTTTTTTCTTCCTTGAGGCAGATCTCCCTGTGTTGTCCAGGCTGGTCTCAAAACTCCTGGGCTCAAGCAGTTCCCCTTCCTCAGCCTCCCACGTCTAGGATTATAGGTTCACATCACCACACCTGGCTAATGTCATCATATATATATTTGTACTGGAGACTGAACCCAGGGTGTTGCACCACTGAGCTACATCACTAGTCCTTTTTACTTTGAGTCAGGGTCTTGCTAAGCTGTTGAGGCTGGCGTCTGATTGTGCTCTTCCTGCCCCAGCCTCCTGTGTTGCTGGGATTACAGGCATGTATCACCACGCCTGGCTACAATACCTATCTTAAAGGAGCGTTCCATGACATCGTGTAAGTGTGGCTTTTAAAACTGTGTTTGGCACACAATCATCATGCAAGGAAAGCAGCTGTGATCACTGAGGCAAAATAGTCTGAGTAAATCACAAGAGGTAAAAAAGTGAATGAGGAAGGAGCAACCAGAACCCAGATGTCCGGACTCCCAGATCAGTGTGTGTTCCAGATCAGTGTCTGTGCTATGTACAAGTCCCAATGCCATCTGCTCCCAATGCAATGGCCTGCTGACCTCCCAGCACTCACCTACCTTAAAGAGATGTGGGTGCTTGATGTAGATTCTCCCTCTGGTGCCCCCCATCCCTAGGGCCCTGAAAGTAAAAGATGAGTGGTAAGGATTCCATCAGGCAGAGCCTCTAGTAGTTGAGGCCCGAGTTGCCCCTCCATTAGCACCAAAGCTCTTAGACTCACTTGTTGGCTCGAGAGCCCAACACAAAGGTGGTAGTTTCATTCAGCCGAGCTGGGTCCCACTGTATAAGAGAGAGGCCGGTCAGGGTGGGGTTAATGTGGTGAGCAGGACAGAAACACTCCTGCCCCCACCACTTCTCACCATTGTCCTTATCCCTCGTTCAAGAGTTGACTAGGAAATGAAGTACTTTTAATATACTAGGCCCTGTGTTAGATGATGGAAATAAAGAGATGAATAAGAAACAGACATAGATACAAATAATCAGGCCACTATGTGATGGGGCAATGACAAGGCTGAATGCTGGCTGTGAGTGGTGCCAAAGCAGATGGTCAGTCAGGAAGTCTTCCTCGAAGAGCTGGTCCTCAAGTTAATTCTTAAAGGTGAGCATGAGCTGGACAGGGTTGAGGGGAGGAGACGGGCATTCCAGACAGAGGGCAGCACGTGTAAAGGCAGGTGGGAGCTCTTGGCATGCTGGAGAAGCCACGAGCAATTCTGTGTTGGTAAAGGAGAAAGCCAGCCAGGGAGCAGAACTGCTGAGGCGGGAGAGAGCGACACGGAGGAGCTGGTAGTCACAGGAAGCCACCTTTAAGGGTTTGTCCTTTTCTTTATTCAGGCACTGGGGACTTGTTGAAGGCCTTTGAACATATAAGAGTCAGCCATGCTTCAAAAATAGCTCACCTTCCAGCAGTGTGGATGATGGGTTTAGGGGCATGGTGACAGGCAGGGAGAGCAGTCTAGAGGCTGCTGTGATCAAGCAGAACTGAAGCAAGACTAGGGCTGAGGTAGGCAGCAGTCAGGAGGAGGAAGAAGTAATAGGGACTGAACACACTCAGAAGGAAGAGTCATCCAGCACTTGAGTGGATGTAGGGAGGCGGTGGAAAGGAACGGGGACAATGACTAAGGGCAGCAATGTAAGGGAGGGTCAGTGAGGAAAGATTGCAAGTTCAATTTTGGATATGATGCTTTTTTAAAAAAATATTTGTTTTCGTTGTAGTTGGACACAACTACTTTTATTTATTTATTTTTAAATTTATTTCTATGTGGTGCTGAGGATTGAACCCAGGGCCTCACACGTGCTAGGTGAACGCTCTACTGCTGAGCCACAACCCAGCCCTGGATATGCTGCTTTTGAAATGCCTATGGAACTTGCAGGCAGAAAGGTCTAGCAGACAGGAGGATATACAGGTTTTAAAGAAGAAAGGTTTGTGATACCCCAAGAGACTGGGGAGTTTAGCAGATGGTGGTCCCTGAAACCACAGAGTAGATGATTTAGATCATTCGCCGAAAAGCTTTAGGTGAAGTGGGCCAAGGGGAGTATTCTGGGGACAACCAAGGGCCACTGCCAAGGAAGAACTCACCAAGACAGAGGGAAATTTGGAGAGAACAGAAAGATCTGGGAGAGCTCACGGCCACCAGCTTTAAGGGAGTAAGCAGAGCTCAGAAGGCAGGAGTGACAATCAGCGGGAAAGCAGAGAGGACCAGGGGAGAGGTGGCCAGCGTCTTCCAGACACAGCTTCGAGGAAGACTGCGGTACTTTCATCTATTTTACTGGGCTTCCAGCAATGACTTTATTGAAATAAAGGATTCAATCCTTAAAAAAGCTTGTAAACAACTGTTTGGGAAGCAGCAGAGGCTAGTGGTGTCAACAGACTTTAGGCCTGAGACTTGGCTCTTTCTCGCTAGCTGTATGATTTGGGCAAAACTCAAGTGTATTAAGAGCATAAGATAATTTTTACCTGCAGGGGAGTTGGCAGGAAAGGAAGCTCCTCACTACAAAATGATAATAGAACCTATCTCATAAATTTGATATAAAGATTAAATGAGATAAGTCAAAGATTTAGGCAGTGCCTGCCAATATTAGGTAATGAGCAAAGTATCAGACCACTCGTGAACTTGTGGAATAAGGGACTCCTGCTTCTCTTTGTTATAGAATCTTGTTCTTTTTTGGCAGCCCTGGGGATGGAGCTCGAGGCCTGTGCGTGCTAGGGAAGTGCTCCACCACTAAGCTACAGCCCCAGCCTGGCCCTTTCTTTATTTTATGCCTCATTCCAATTTTCACGTGGGATCTTCTCAGGAGGACCAGTTGCTGGAGGTAGAGAAGGGAACATGGCTGTGGAATGTGTGAACACATCCTATACTACCCATGCCCCTTTCCCTCACTGGGTCCCCAGAGCCTTGGCTGAGTCTCTCTGGGATACTGGTCACTGCCACGCTCACACAACATGCTTACAAAATTATACCTTGGGGCCTTCCCGGCGAATCGGTTCAGAGGATTTTGGCTTCCATCTGCTTGAAAGGAAAAGAAGAAAGGTGAATTCTCCAAGGTGGGCCAAGACTGGAAGGAAGATTGCTAATGGTGGTAGGGCCTCATACAGACTCCCTTCAGCCCTGGCTCTGATATGACTGGGCAGGAGGGCAAGTCCAGGACCTTGCAGCTTTCTCATCTGTCTGCAGGAGATAAGAGCAGCAGCTGCCCTGTTTTTGTTTTTGTTTGTGCCATCTGGGGAGTGAGTGAACCCAGGGCCTCACACGTGCTAGGCAAGTGCTCTATCCATGAGTCACACCCCCAGCCCTTGCCCTACCCATTTTGTGTTCACGAGGAACCAAACTGACCCAGGAGGAGACAAATCTAAGGGATGGCAATTAATGCTATTCTCTCTCCTATGTCAGTGGTTTCAAACTATCTTTATTCCCCTTTACCAGAAGAATGACTTTATCTGCTTCATATACTGAGTTTCCATGAAGTTGTGTTTGAAAAAAAGATTCTGCTGCTTCAAAACTCTTTAAACCTTAGGGGTGGGGAAGGGATGAACAGGTAGAGCACAGAGGACTTTTAGTTGGTGAAAATTCTCTGTGTGATACTATAACAGTGGATACCTGTCACTTATACAAACTCACAGATGAACAACACCACGAGTGAGTGTTAATGTACACTGTGGACTCTGGTGTAACGTCAGAGTAGATTCCTCAATTGTAACCAATGTACCATGTGGGTGCCAGAGGTTGATAACGGGGAGGCTGTGTGAATGGGGAAGCAGGGAGTATATGGAATACTTCTTTATCTTCCACTGTTGGTAATGAACCTAAAAGTACTCTTAAAAAAAAAATGGGGATGTAGTTCAGTGGCAAAGTGTTTGTCCAGCATGTGTGAAGCTCTGGGTTCAAAATTCCTAATAATGTGAAACAAACAAACAAAACTTTGCAAAGGTTCATCCCATAGACAGTGTGGTATAGTTTTCCCTTACTAACAGTATGACCTTGGGCAAGTAATTCTCTGAGTCTTTTTTCCTCTTGTTTTCTTCTCTTTTTCTTTGTCTGCTAAATGAATTATATCTTCTTTAAGGGGGTGGCTGTAAGGATTAAAAAGGGAAGTCCAAAAGGTATCTTAGGCCAACCACAAGCATTTGATATACACCACAGTGGAAACGACTGTTTCAAGCTAGCTGAACTGTTCTGAGGCAAAACCAGGATAAAATCCTCACTGCGCACCTCTTCACTCCTAGACCAGGGAAACACTCCTCTGGGATTAAGCAGGTAGGTCTGATTTCACAGGCACAGAACTGTGGCCTCCTTCCCTCCGAGACCACAACTGTCCCTCTGCTCCCGTCAGCTCTCACCACACTGGCGGCCTCTACTCACACCATGCCGGCTGCTGCCCGGTCATTTGACAGAATGTGTCCAGGAGGCCGTCCTTTCCTCTGCCACAAAGAACAGCTGTCAGAGCCCTGACCCTGGGGAACACTCCCCACCAACCTCCCACCCCGCCCTAACGGCATGTCCAGGGTCCCCTGGTGAAGGCAGTTTTCCAGAGAGTGCAAATGATGCTTGGGAGTGAAACAGTGTGACTGTTTCTAGGGTTTGGCCTCCGGTCCCTAGAACAGCCTAGAGTACACGAGGAAGCCCAGCACCCTCTCCCAGCTAGAAAATGGCTTACCTTTTTGGGAACGGGGCTTCCTCGATGGGTACATTCTTCCTCTGCCTGCCGGCCACGCTGGAAGAAAAGGGAAGGGAATCAGTGGAAGGCCGTGCCTGGGAGCTGTGGGTCTTCTGGGGTGTAGAAGACAGATTCCCTGGCCTGTAGTCCTCTGGCTGCTGCCGACCCAGGCCCCTGCAGCCCATTCAGGTACTCTTTGACCTGGACCTTACCAATGGGTGGTGCAGGAAACTTCTGAGCCTACATACTTCCTATGCCTCCCAGCCCGATTTATTTTCCCCTCCAAGACCCCCGGACACAGTGCCTCTAACCTTTATTCCTGGAAGCTCATGGGTCAATCTAGGTATTACTTTTTCTCCATCTGAAAATAGTAGCTTAGCCTGAAAGGAAAAGATCAAGTGTTAACAATCACTATTTTGGTTGGTAAACATTTTTTTTTTAAGTTGTTGATGAACCTTTATTTTATTTATTTATATGTGGTGCGGAGATTCAAACCCAGGGCCTAACACATGCCAGGCAAGTGCGCCACCACTGAGCCACAACCCCAGCCCCCCCGCCTCTATTTTTTAAAAAATATTTATCTTTTTTAGCTTTTAGGTGGACACAATATCTTTATTTTATTTTTATGTGGTACTGAGGATCGAACCCAGTGCCTCATGCATGCCAGGCGAGCGCACTACTACTTGAGCCATATCTCCAGCCCAAATGCCTGTATTTTTTAAGACAGAACTCCAAACTGGTCTAAAGCTTTCCAGAAGCTGGGTGTGGTGACATACACCTGTAATTCCAGCAACTTGGGAGGCAGAGGCAGGAGGATCTTGAGTGAAGCCAGCCTCAGCAATTTAGCAAGGTGCTAAGTAACTCAGTGAGACCCGGTCTCTAATAAAATACAAAACAGGGCTGGGGATGTGGCTCAGGGGTTGAATGCCCCTGAGTTCAGTCCCTGGTACCCAAATGAAAAAACAAACAAAAAACCCTAAAACCTTTCATAGTCAGTATGGGAAGGCATGGTTACATATATTTATTTAAAAGAATAGATAAAATAGAAAGACATAAATACATGTATTTATTCACAAAAAGTAAATCCGAGGCTTCGTTGGTAGCACATTCCTCTTCTGCCTGCAGGGCATGCTGAAGTAAAGGGGAAGGGGAGGTCAGTGGGAAGCCTTTTCTTTTTCTTGGCAGAAGTGGGAGTTGATCCCAGAGGTGCTCTACCGCTGAGCTATATCCTCAGCCTTTTAAAAATTTTGAGACAGGGGCTTGCTAAGTTTCCCAGGCTGATCTTGAACTGTTGATGCTCCTGCTCCTGCTTCAGCCTCCCCTGTAGCTGGGATTACAGGTGTACACCACCACACCCAGCCCTATATTATTTTATTTTAAAAATAATCTGAGTAATGATCACTGTTGAACAGTTAGAAAATGTAATGAAGCAAAATTTAAAAATCAAATCTGAAATTTCATTATTCACAGAAAACTAGCACTAACTTTTCAATGTAAATTCTAATTCACTTTTCCCATATAAATATATTCATGCTTTTTTAACTGAATACATTACTATCCTACATATTCCTCAATAACTGCTGTTTTTCATTTAATAAATCTTGAATTCTTAGGACATAACTGCTGGGGACACAGTAGTGAGTAAGATACTGTGGAGTTCCTTGCTTTGTATATCAACAAGATGATTTGGGGTCATGGTAAATACAGCGAAGAAGAAAAACTCCAGGTAGAAGTGGCCGTCATCAGAGAAGAATTCTATTTTAAGGGGGGTGCTCAGGGAAGGTCCTATGGAGAAGGCAACCCCTGAGCTGAGATGGAGCAGGCTGTAGAACAAAGCTGAGCAGAGCTGGGCACGGTGAGGCGTGGCTGCAGTCGGGTTGGCCAGATGGCGGAGGCAGGAGGATGGCTAAATCTACGAGTTTGAGACCAGCCTAGGTAAGCAGTGATACCTCCAGGTCAGAAAAGTTAAAACAAAGAAAATAAAAGCAGAGCTGAACAGAGGTGTGTTTTGGCAGCAGAAAGAAGTGCAGAACCCCCAAGGAGGGGGGACTCGGTTCAAACAAGGAAGAAAAGATTGGCCTGGCAAGTAATGGGCAAAGGGAGGTGAGGAGCGAGGAACCCTGGGAAGGGAGGCCAGGTGGAGGGTGGCAGGGGCCTTGCAGGCCAGGTGCAGAACTGGGTTTCAACAGCTCTGGAGCAGCACTGATGGGGCTTCTGGATACGCTCTTCTCCTGGCCTCTGAGACCATGCTCCCTGTGTTCTCCTCCTCTGACCACTCTTTCTTAACCTCATCTGCTGGCTTATCTTCCCTAATCTGCCTCTTTCCATTCCATCCTCTTTCATTAGATATTCTATCTGCTCTCATTGTGCTCACAGCTGCAGTTAACATCCACAAACTGAGGACTCTGTGATTTTTAAAAATCTTCAGTTATGGCAGAAAGGATATCCTTTGAGGTCCAGACTTAGAAACCAAATGGCCTGCCCCATGCACGTGCTTGGACGTCCCAGTTTTGTTAAATCCAAAACTGGACTCATGATTGTCTCTGCCAAATTTTGTTCCTTTTCAGATAAGAGTACACCAGTCTCGAGCCAGCCGAAACAAGGATGCACTTGAGCTGGAGAGCCTGATGAGGACCTGACATTCCATCACTTGTCACCATTTCCTGAGCCTCTGAGCGATCCTCACCACTCTCAAACTCTACACCTCATCTGGACCTTGGTGAGAGCCGCAACTTCTCCCTACGACCCTCTCCTCAACTGGTCATCCACTCCATGCCAGGGAAGCCTGGCTTGGTTCCGGACCTGGTTACTGTGGTCTGAGTGAGTGCGCATCTGCTGGACTTAAAGCCTAAGGCTTAAGACTTTTGAACTTAGCATGCAGAGAGAATGTCTGTCATTAGCCTCTCTGATTAAGTGTTTAGTAGTGCTTAGAATTAATCTAGAATTGTTTACTGGGAACTGGTTATATCTTTTGCAGTGCCTAGCATTAAGGATTGCTTAAGAACCTATAGAGTGAAATTGTATTGAGTAATTTGAGTGAATAAAGCATTGAAAGGGGGAAAAAAGAGTTCACCAGTCTCAATGTGTAATTAATTATGCACACATTTATGTGGATAATGATTCTTAGCTCTTTGCTTAACTAGTCTGTAAGTTCTATGAGGGCAGGAAGCCTGTTTGTTCACTTGCCTGTTAATTCATTCAGTTGCTGGAACATTCAGCAAACACCTGGTGTACATGTCATATTCCATGGCTGGGAGTACAATGATGAAAAAGACTGTGCCTGAACTCTTGTAAAGCTCGGCATTTTAGCAGAGTAGGGGAAGGACTGAGAGGAAGGTGGAAAATAAGCAAGTGAACATAATAATTTCAGGTTCAAATAAATGTCAGAAATAAACCTGTGCAATGACAGAGAGTGACTGAAGGTGAGAGAGGGGCTGCAATGGAGTGGTCAGGGATGGGCTGGCTGACGAGTAACAGTTAAGCTGAGATCTGAAGAAAAGCAGAGTCAGGGCAGAGCGTGCTGGGCAGGAGGATAGCAAGTGACAGTTCTGGAGGAGCGGGACAGAGTCAGAATGGTTGGAGCAGGCCGAGAGCGGCGGCAGGGCGAGATGCAGTCAACACGCAGCAGGAGCTGGTCCAGGAGGGCTCCGTGGATCAGGGAAGGCACTAGAGTTTTATTTTATCTGTAACAGGAAGTCACTAGCGGGTTTTAAAGAGGGAGTAAATGATCTGATTCATCTTTACAGAGATTAGTCTGCTGCTGCTAGAAGGAACTGGAAGCAGTTAAGAGTGGATGTAGCGCAGGCCTGAGATATAAATCTGTGAATCATCATCAGTCCAAATGACTTCAAAGCCAGAGGATTAGATGGACTCATCTTAGGACGCAAATGGACAGAAAGGGTCTGAGGACGGAACTCAGGAAGCAGCAGCGCTACAAGTCAGGGAGGCAGGAAGCACTAGCCGGAGGCTGGACAAAAGGAAATGAACCAAGAGCGGGAGAATGTTCCAAGAGACGTGAACTGAGCCCACGCGACAAAAGCCACATGAGTCAGCTGAGCACAGTCAGGACCCACAGGGATGGATGACAGCACGGGGTATGCTAAAAGGCTCCCTGTGAAGTGGTGAGAACTCAAGCCAAACACAGCAAGCAGAGAACGACAGTGGGTGAGAAAGGGAGCCAGTGATTGCTGACAGCTCCGTTTTTTTTTTTTTTTTTTTTTTTTTTGGTGGGGGTGGGGGATTGAACCCAAGAGTGCTCTACCACTAAGCAATATCCTTTTATTTTTAGACAGGGTCTCATGAAGTTTCCCAGGCTAGCCTCAGCCTCAAACTTGTCATCTTCCTGCTTCAGCCTCCTGAGTGGCTGGGATTACAGGTGTGTGCCACCACACCCGGCTTGCTGACAGCCATTCTTGAAGTGTGGCTTGAAATGGGAACAAAGAAACGGTGTAGCAGCTGAAGGGACTGCAGGTTCCAGGGTGGTCTGTCTACTCACCACTGTATCCCTAGTGCCCCAATGAATAAGCCATATTATAAAGACACATATAGGAAAAAGACCCGGAGAAAGCAGAAAATGTTATTAGTGGTTATTGCAGGGTAGTGAGATTTTTCAAATGTATTTTTAAAATTTATGAGAGTAGAGACTAAACCCAGTGCTTCCTGCATGCTAGGTAAGCACTCTACCACTGAGCTATATCCTTGACCCCTTTCTAAACTTTATTTTGAGACAGGGTCTTGCTAAGTTGCCTAGGCTGGCCTTGTACTTAGGATCCTCTTGCCTCAGCCTCCCAAGTAGCTGGGATTATTGGTGTGTGTTGAGAGGCTTGTGTGTTGAGAGCCACAGCCAGAGTTGGAATGGCCCCTGGCATTTTGCCAGAAGTAATGGTTGAGAGGCGAGCCATTAAGATGATGCTGGATTGAAACAGGTTGGGTATTCAATTGTATATAGACCCCTGCTGTCCGCCTGGCGCCCACTACTTTGGAGTTCTCCCGGGGATTCCTGGGGAGTTCACGTTGGTTGGTGAAGTTTCGGTGGAGGGTGTTCCGGTTGGTGTGTGGTGTGCCTGCATTTTCTGCTTGGTATTCCCAAGAAAGCATGTCACCTACTGTATTTTTGCCTCTTCTAGCTCCTCAGGTTCTTCCTGGCCCACTGCTCATCCCTTCTAGGCACACCACACACCAACAGGAACACCCTCCACCGGAACTTCACCAACCAACGCGAACTCCCCAGGAATCCCCAGGAGAACTCCAAAGTAGCCAGCGGACAGCAGGAGTCTACATACAATTGAATACAAAACCTGTTTCAATCCAGCATCATCTTAATGGCTCGCCTCTCAACCATTACTTCTGGCAAAATGCCAGGGGCCATTCCGACTTGGCTGTGGCTCTCAACAGGTATGTACCACTGTGCCTGGCTCTTCCTTACAATTTATGTTTTCTGAATTTAAGGCAACAAGTAACATCTACTAAGCTTTATTACTGAGCTAAATATTTTAGGAGTGTTGGCACACTGAGTCCTCAGACAATCCTATGAGGTACAACCTCTATCCCTATTTTGCAGATGAGAAAATTGAGATTATTAATATACGGTAACTTTCTTAAGGTCATACAACTAGTCAAGGACTCCAACTGGGGCAGTTTAAATCAAGAGAAAGCTTATATTCTTAATCACCATGTCAAATTTTTCTTAATAAATGCATATAATCTGTATATATAAAATACCTACCCTGCAAAACAAAAACCATCAAACAAAAAACTCAGGGCAACATGTGGTAGATAAAATCAGTCATTTCTCCCTAAGAAATACCTGAAAGGGCATAGTGAAGGAGCTTAGCTGAGATGGTCCAGATGTAGTATTAGAAGTCAAAGCAAACACGCCAAGAATTCATCCACTCAAAGCTAAAAAATTCCTAGTCTAATTACCATCATGTCCAGTCTAGAATCTGTAGAATCTGTTTTTTGTTTTTTGTTTTTTTTTTTTGTACTGGGGATTGAACCCAGGGGTGATTTATTACTGAGCTATATCTCCAGCCCTTTTTATTTTGAGACAGGGCCTTGCTAAATTGCCCTGGCTGGCCTCCAACTTGCAATCCTCCTGCCTTAACCTCCCAAGTACCTGGGATTACAGGAGTGCACCACTGCCGCCTGACTGAAGAATCTCTAATGTAACAAGAAATTCCGCATATGGTTTAGACAAGTGGACCCCAAAGACCTTCCAACTATCCTGATGGCCATCTGAAAGCTAAGCTCTGATGTAAGAACTACTTTCTGTAATTATGAATGTAACAATGTATTTAATATCCAGTTGTTCTGCATCACATGCACTTATGCTTTGATTATGTATATTTTCCCATTTAATCCCCACAGCAAACCACTGGCTGTAGGGAGGGGCTTTATTCTTAATTTTAGAGATGAGGAAATTGAAGCTCAGAAAGGTTAAAGACTTGCTTGAGGTTTCTTTTTGTCTCGTTTCCTGTTGGGTGAGCATGAGACTCTTTGGGCTTTTTACCTCACTGTGCTCAGATTCTATGGTGACCACACAGCCTTCTATTCCATATTCTGGCTTCTTATCAGTACTGGTAAGGGCCAGCTCTGGAGGGTGAACATGGGGATTCAGGAGACTGGAAAGGTATAACCATTTATTGAATTCAAGTTATGCCCAATTTAAGTTCATCTTTTACCTGAACCCCTCAAAGGTCTCCTAAATTCCCTTCCAAACCAATCTCCTAAGGCAGTCAGAGAAGTCTTTTCAAAGTGCAAATCTCATTAGGCCACTCTTCTGGTTACGACTCCATATCTATAATTTGGTTCATGCTCTGTGTAATCTGCCTCTGCCTGCATCTCCAGTTTATCATGTTTCACTCTCTCCACCCTCTAAAACCAGCCTCCCTGGCTTCTGTTTTTTAGGCATTCTGCATTCCCTTTGATCCCTGGTCTTGTCTCCATACTTACACACTTGTAACAGATTGTAACTACAGATACACTGTGTGATTACTTGAGTAATGTCAAGAGTTTTAAGGGTAAGGACTATGCCTGTTTGCACACCACTGTTGGGGCCTGGCACAGCAGCATAGTAATGGGTACACAGTAGGCCCTCAATAATATCAATCAAAGAGATAAACTCAAGAAAGTATTTTGGGATGCAAGTGAGTAAATGTTTTATCAATTTAAGCTTTTTTTGGGGTACTGGGGATTGAACCCAGGATCCTCTGGTCTCAGTCTCCTGACTTGGTGGGACTACAGGTGTGTACCACAGCACCTAGCATCAATCTAATCTTGATTCAACTCCAATTTATAAGAATATTATTAACAAGCCAGGTGCAGTGGCGCATGCCTGTAATCCCAGCGGTTGAGAGGCTAAGGCAGGAGGATTGAAAGTTCAAAGCCAGTCCACACACACAAATTATTTCTGTCTTATTATTAGCAGTTGTTATACATGATCATAACACACTGAAGTCATGGAGTGAATTAATGAATCTGGCCTCTTAGGAATCTGGTTAGCTTAAACTTGACTATCAGAACTTCTCATAGCACTTGCCCACGAGAACCAGATTGGTTTTCACTGTACAGACAGGATGGGGTTCTGCCCTTCAAGAGCTGAGGTCTTGCTTTTTTCTGAGGCTACATCTGAGTAGGCAGCCAGCCTTTTAGAAGGCATTTTTCTTTCATATCACTACAATTACCTCATAGGAGTGAACTAACAATAATCCTTATGGCTCTGATTATGAAGAAATTTCCATTTTTCACAGCTAATAGTTTCACAGTAAAGCAAAGAATCTGGGTGATGCTGACAATTCCTATTAATAACAGTAGCTGATGTTCTCTATTGTCTTGGGAACACAGTCATTTACAGACCTGATGTCATGCCTCCTGACCACACCTGAGAGGCTGGGAGATAGCAAGTGTGCTATATTCTACTGATCCCAAAAGGGACTACGACAACTTGAAGGTGATCCACCAAGCACCCTCAGGGGTGAGATAGATCTTAGCTGTCTAATTCTTGTGTCTTAAGTTACAATTTACTTTTCTTCTTTTGGTTTGCCCAATTTAATTTTTTTTCAGCTTTATTGAGGTACGAGTGACAAACAGAAATTATTATATATTCAAGGTGGACAATGTGATTATTTGATATATATATTTCTATATTATGAAATAGTGATCATAATTAAAATAACCAACACATCCATCACTATATAGGTATTTTGTGTGGAACATTTAAGATATACTCTCTTAGTAAATTTCAAGCACACGATAAAGTATTATTAGCAACACTCACGCTGATATACATCACATCTAAATTGAAAGTCTGTGCTTGCTCTCTCTTAAAAAAAAAAAAAAAAAAATATATATATATTTATTTGGTTGCGGATGAACTTTTATTTTATTTACTTATTTTTATGTGGTGCTGAGAAACAAACCCAGTTCCTCACACATGCTAGGTAAGTACTCTACCACTGAGTCACAACTCCAGTCCAAAAGTCTGTGCTCTTTAACCAATATTTCCCTACTTCCCTGGTAACCACCAGTGTACTCTCTGCTTCCATGAGTTTGCTAAGCGTAATTTCTTTATCTGTAAAATAGAGATTAAAAAAAAAAACAACACCTTATGAACAGGGTTTCTTCTGAGGCATAAATGAAATAATGCATCTATCACTATACCTGGCACCTAGTACCTACTTCTTTTGCCTTGTCTGTCAACAACAGTTCTAAGCCCTGGAGATAAGTGGCTTTCTGGGCATACCACTGATGATAGGATCACATTTCTTAGCAGAACCCTGAGGGCTGAACCCTGTGCCCGCATGTCTTGGCTTCTCTGGTCTCACCTGTTCAAGGCAGCTCCGACAGGCCTCCTGGATCAGCTGCTCTGCATCCACCTCTTCCCCAACGTTGTCTCGCACGTTCAGTGCTGCTTTCTGGAAGAACTAGGGATACACAACAGAGGACAAGGTCAGAAGTTCTGCTAATTTACAATAACCTGAAGGAAACTGAAAAATAAAACAGAAGTTTTTATCCTGCTCTCATACAGAAGGAAAATGTGATCATGTGCCCAGCTTTGGGATCAGACAGATTTAGATTCGTATTCTGGGCTCTACCTCCTGCCTCTATTCCTCTCTTTTTTTTTTTTTTTTTTAAAGAGAGAGTGAGAGAGGAGAGAGAGTGAGAGAGAGAGAGAGAATTTTTAATATTTATTTTTTAGTTCTCGGCGGACACATCATCTTTGTTGGTATGTGGTGCTGAGGATCAAACCCGGGCAGCACGCATGCCAGGTGAGCGCGCTACCGCTTGAGCCACATCCCCAGCCCCTCTATTCCTCTCTTAAGGATATAATCACAGAGGTGCCCAAAAAATTAATGTGCAAACAGTATAAAACCAAAGAGTAACCTAAATGTCCAAGCATAGCTTAAATAAATTATGAAATTCTATGCAAATATTAAAAATCATGGTAAGGATAGTATAGAACATATTTTTGACATGAAAATGTATTCTTAATAAAATGACAAGTAAAGCAAGCAGTTATAAAATAGTTTGGTACAGAACAAGCTTATTTATGTACAACAACAAAAAAACAGAGACAAAAGAACTTAAGGATAATATATTAAGTAACAGCAGTGATATTGTGGATGATTGTTTTCTTCTTTGCTTATCTATAGCCTCTTAATTTTTATAATGTACATGTAGTATTTCCATAGGAGGAAAAAACCCAGAAAGCTTGTGTCTAAAGTGAACAGGCACAGAAAAGATCAAGACAGAGAAAAGTCCTATTAGGATTCTCACTGCCCAATCCCCAATCTGTGGGATGGGAGAAGGGCGGCCTTGCAAAGGCCCTTGGATACCAGCAAAGGAAAGGGAAACCTGGCAGAAGGTTCCTCTTCTGGGTTAGAGGGAGAACTTGAGCCTGAAATACTTCCTAAAACACTGGGGATAAGGTGATAGGGTCCCCAGACATACCTGGGAGGTACCGAAAACACATTCATTAGGAGTCCACGTTGTGACTCCAGAAGAAAGTATCAGTTCTCTCTGGGGTATAGGAAAAACTTTAAAAACTGTAATCAATGCTCCTACTGTGGGAGACAATTCTGGGGAGACACTGCCACCTTATATTTGGCAAAGTCAAATGCCTCTGTTGATAACATCAAATCAAGAAGTGTGTGAAAAGACTGAATCTGAGACCTCAAGTGTTTAGGAAAAATTCTTCATGCCAAATTAAATGACTGGATGTTTGGCTGACTGATTTTCTGGTGCCAGGGATCTGCTAAGCAACCACTCTACAACTGAGCTATATTCTCAATATGGATGAGTTTGACTTTAAAACAAAAATCTGAAAACTGGCAATAAGTATTGGTGTTCAATGCTGATTATTGCTAGGGGAAAAGTTCAATTAAAATAATCTGGATGCTTTCCAAGCAGCCCGTGGGAGAGCAGTACAATGGATATATAGGGGTGAATGTAAGCTACCTCTGGATCTGAGAACAAAATCAGAACACAAATGAAGCGTCTGCAAGCACCACAGGCAGAAATGCAAAATAACACACCCTTTTTGGAGAGTGACTTTTTTCCCTATTACTCACTAATTCCATCTCTAGGAATTTATCCCCAGAAATAGTCTCACAAGTGAACAAAGATGTTCATTCCAGTGTTGTCTGAAACAGGGAAAAACTGGAAACAACTGAATATTCTAGGGACTAGCTAATTAAATTATGGAACATCCATACAACAGACTACTCTACAACTATTACAAAGAGAAGCAGGGGGAGCTATTGTGCACTGACCTAAAAACATGACCAAAAGTGAAATAAATTAAGTTACAGAACAGTTTGTATATGTGTATATAAACATGTACACAACCTATATACTCATGTAAAAAACTGAGTTTGGTATCTTTGGGATGAATTTTAGTGACTTTTGGCTCTTGTTTTAAAAAGTATCTTTGTGTGTGTATGTGGTACTGGGGATTGAACCCAGGGGCTGGCACATGCTAGGCAAGCACTCTACCACTTGAGTTACAGCCCTAGCCTTTTAAAGTTGCCCGCGTTGATTCTCAATGTGTGAGCATTCTGCTTCAGCTTCCTAAGTACTGGAATTACAGGTCTGAACCACCACACATGGCTGTATAATTTTAATTAGTATTTTCTTATTAAAAAATTTCAAATACATAGAAAATTTGAATATTTAATAAATAGCTAATACCCACCACCTAAGACTACAATTAACATTATGTTTCTCCATCACATATCTATTAATGTTCTCATCTATCCATCCATAAATCATCTTGTAATCTATATTTTTTATAACTTGTATTATTAAAACTTTTTTTAAAATTCTGGTATTGGAGATTGAATGTAGCCACTGAGCTACATTCCCAGTCCTTTTTCTTTTCTTTTTTTAAATACCTTTATTTTGTTTATTTAGTTTTTTTATATGGTGCTGGGTATCGAACCCAGTGCCTCACGCATGCTAGGTAAGCACTCTACCACTGAGCCACAACCCCAGCCCCCCTAGTCCTTTTTATTTTATTTTCAAGCAGGGTCTTGCTAAGTTTCTGAGGCTGAGCTTGAATTTGCGATACTTCTGCCTCAGTCTCTGAAATTCACTGGGATTACAGGTGTGCAACACCACAACTGCCTAAAATCTAAAATCCTCACTGTGGCTTCAAAAGTTTTACTAGAGCTAGGCTTGTTACCTCCCAAGCACTTTGTTACTCTCCCAGTTTAGTCTGTTCCACACTGGTCAACTTATTGCTTTGAATGTGCTAAGCACACTCCTGCCTCAGGGCCTCTGTCGTTTTCTCTATGCCTAGACCACTTTTCTCTTACTTGTCTGCATGGCTTGTCCCGTCTCACTTTATTCAGGTTTCCATTCAAATGTCTTCTCTTTCTTAGTCACAAAACATACAATAGCAATCTTGCTGGGCATTGTGGCACATGACTGTAATCCTAGCTACTCGGGAGGCTGAAGCAAGAGGATCACCAAATTTGAGGCCAGCCTCAGCAACTTAGCAGGACCCTATCTCAAAATAAAATAAAATGGACTTGCTTAGCATGCAGAAGGCCCTGGGTTCAATCCATAGCACCTCTGAAAAATAAAACAAAAAGTAACCCCATGTCCCAGAGGTCCTCTCTTCTCTCATTCCCTAAAGTAGTACATATTTGCTTAAAGAAAACAAGGTTTCTGTCTGTTATTTTCACTCTGCATTCCTTTTTTCTTTCTTTTTTTTTTTAAAGAGAGAGGAAAGAGAGAGAGAGAGAGAGAGAAAGAGAGAGAATTTTTTAATATTTATTTTTTAGTTCTCTGCAGACACAACATCTTTGTATGTGGTGCTGAGGATCAAACCCAGGCCGCACGCATGACAGGCGAGCGCGCTACCGCTTGAGCCACATCCCCAGCCCCTCACTCTGCATTCCTAATACCTAGAACAGTGTCTGGCAGTATGGTAGTAGCTAAATATATATATATATATATTTTTTTTTTTTTTTGGTGTATGTATGGGTTCTGGGTATCAAATCTTGGGCCTTGGCATGTGCTGGGAATAAATTTTTTTCCCCAAAAACAAAATACATAAGCAGAAGGTTTGGGAAGAAAACAGAGTTTGGCAGGGCATGGTGGCACATGCCTGTATGCCCAGAGGCTGAGATAGGAGTATTATAAATTCAAGGTCAGCCACAGCAACTTAGTGAGGTCCTCAGTAATCTATCGAGACCTTGTCTCAAAATTTAAAAAATAAATCTTTAGTATCAGCCCCCGCCTCAAAAAAATTCAGAGTTCAGTTTTGAATATACTGAGTTTGAAGCATCCATGGGATATGTAGGTAGAGCTATGGAGAAGTTTATTGATAGGCTAAGAAAGTAATTTTAATTAACAAAATGGTGCTAATGTTAATCAAGTAATAAAATACTGGTTGAACACTTGGTATTTCCAAGCAAGGATTGTGGGCACATTACATTTAAGTCATTTCATCCTTACAAAAACTTGGCAAAAAAGATATCTGAATTACCTCCAAGAGGGGAAAAAGTTCTTGGGGGGTAGCTGGCAGAATTAGAAAGCTTGAGATGTCTGAGTGCCATATAGACAGAGAGTGGTGCTGCAGGGAAGCCCTGGCTGCTCAGGAGTCTTTCCCCATGAGTGTTCTCTCTGTCCTTCTCACCTTCATATACTTGTTGAAGACAGTCTGGATCTCCTCATTGATGCTCGGCTGCAGGACAGCTCGGAGGAGGTCCATGGAGATGGCAGGATCTGTGAAACTGCATTTAGGAGCGAGACAGAGTCAGCAGCTGTGGCCCAAACGTATCTTCTCCCAGTGTGCCCAGCCAATTATTGACATAGGGTTCAGTCTTTCTTCTTCTTCTTCTTTTTTTTGGTACCAAGGATTGAATCCAGCAGTGCTTAACCACTGAGTCACATCCCCAGCCCTTTTTATTTTTTGTTTTGAGACACGGTCTTGCTAGATTGCTGAGGCTGGTTTTGAACACGTGATCCTGCCTCAGCCTCATGAATTACTGGGATTACAGGTGGGTGCCACCATGCCTAGCGACATAGGATTCTTTAGCAGCAATACTAGATAGCTTTCACTAAACACTAGTCATGTGCTCAGATTCTGGGCAAGATCACATGGATGCTTGACTTTATTTCATTCTCATAAATATAAAGTGGGCATTATTTTCAAAGTGAAATATAATATTTATACAGAAAAAATACATACACTTAAACAATTATGGTGAATGACCAATCACTACCCAGGTTAAAAATTATATATGGCATCCTTAACGCCCATGACTTCCTTGAGTGAATCACTCCCTCACTTCCTTGAGTTGGATATTACTATTGGACCCCCAGCAAGACTAAGAAAAAAAGAGGTTCAGAGAGGTTAGGGACTTGTCCAAGAGTTAGTTACTCAGTTAATACAGAGTCTGTATTAGAACACAGCTGTGTGACTCCAGAGCCTGTGTTTTTAACCTCCATGCTGATGTCTGTAGAGCTCCCAAGTGCAGCCTCAATGAATGTTAAGGATCTTGGATACTGTTGTTAAATCCACCTCTCTACCCTCCGTTTCCAGATGAGTTCAGAGAGGGAAGTCAGAGCAAGTCACTCATCAGTGACTTGCTCAAGTACACAGAGTTGAGAATGAGTCTCCTTCTTCCCAGGCCAGTGCTCTCTACTGTTTACAGATCTCTTCTCAGCCGTGTGCAGCGGGGATCCCAACACTCTCGCCCACCTCTGTGCCTGGGATGTAAGTCCCACTAAGGGCCAGCCTTACCTTGTTGTCATTTGTGAGCGCCGGCCCCTTCGCTGCACCTGCCGGTGCTTTATCATTATGTTCCAAGGGTTCTGTGGGAATCAAGGGAGCAAATGTCACTAAGGCCTGTGACACTGGGGTGGTGGAGGATGAGTATGAAGCTAGCCTAGAAATCCCTTCTCGGATCCATTCGCCCCCTCTCCCACTTTGGGGAGAAGGGGAGGACAGTGATTGGAAGGTGCTGCTAGGGAAAAAGAACCGAGAAAAAGTTTCCTGCCTCAAAGTCCCAGCGCCGCCTTTCCTGGAGCAGCAGGAGGAACACCCAGAGCCTACTCGGTGGCAGGCTGCTTTGCCGGGCGCGTTAGGGCTTTTACCATCCCCTCGCCACGGCTTGACGAGGTCGCCGGTACTACTCATCTCCGCCCTACAGGAGAGCAGCCCGGGCTGGGGGGATGCCAGGCTGGCCCTCAGCACCTAACCAGGAGGGCGTCGCCAGAACTTGAATCCAGGTCGTGGACTGCGAAAACGGCAACCCCTCGGCAGCACCAGCCGCCGCGTTCTCTCGCCCGCGGGCCAGGGTCCCGGGAGCCCGAGGCCCTGCCCGGCCCGAGCCCAGGCCTCACCCGGGGCGCCCTCACCATGAGAACCAGCTGCCCCGCTGCGCCCGCGTCACCCAGCTCGGTGCCGCCCCGCTCAGCCCCGCCGGGTCCCCGCGGCTGCTCGGCGTCGCCAGTGGCCCCCATGGCGCCCCCGGCCCCCACAACTTCAGCCCGACTCTGCCACCGGCCGGAAAGTGGCGCCGTGACGTCACCGGAGCGCGCCGCCCACTGGCCCGGAAAGCGCGACGCCGGCAGCTGCGGGGTTACCATGGGAACCGAACCGCCACCCGGGTCACGGGCCTTCGGAGACCCTGCGTGTGGGGCGGTTGGGGCTCCCTCCCTGGAGCGCTGAGCCTCCGGGGGACTGTGGGTGTCTCAGGGCCGTTCCCCGCTGGGCCAAGGCCCGGGACGAGTGCGGGGTAGGAGGAGCGGAGCAGGTGTCCGCGGGCTGAGGTTGGGAGCTGAGGGGACGCACGGTCCGACGGCGACACCTGCAGTTGGGTCTTTGAACACTACAGCTTTTTTGGGGGGTGGGGGATCAGGTACTGGGGATTGAACTCGGGGACACTTTCCCACCGAGCCGCACCCCCAGCCCTATTTGGTATTTTATTTAGAGACAGGGTCTCCTGAGTTGCTTAGAGCCTTGCTCTGGCTGAGGCTGGCTTGGAACTCGCCGTCCTCCCAAGCTGCTGGGATGACAGGCGTGCGCCACCGCGCGGGCTACAGCTTCTAATATATCTCGGCTGGAGCCTCCAAAATTGGAGGGACCTAATGCGTGGACCAGAAACCCCACATGGGAAAGCGGGGCCTGTGCCATCCCAAACACGCACCGCCTCTCTCCTCGCTCTGACCTCAGGGCTGTCTCCAGGGCAGCAGAATGAAGGTTGGGTCTTGCTCTGTGAGCCTCCCTTGCCCGCAGAGAGCTGGGCTTCTCTTCCCGGAGGAGTGGTTCTGGGATGAGCTGGGAGGATGGGCTTAACTGTGGCATTCCCCAGGCCCCCCATAGCTCTGTCTCAGAGGTAAGATGTCCCCGAATAGAACTGGATTCATTTATGGGTGGTAGAGAAAAATGACTCTTGCCAGATCACAATATCGGGTAGTAGAAAGTGCAGGAGTTCTGCAGTCAGAAAGATCAGGGTTCAAATGTGATGTGGTATGGTGGTTAAGAATATTGGATATGGGCCCGGGGCAGTGGCACAGGCCTGTAATCCCAGCGGCTCAGGAGACTGGGACAGGAGAATCGCGAGTTCAAAGCCAACTTTAGCAAAGGCAAGGGGACCCTGTCTCTTAAAAAAAAAATAGAGCTGGGAATGTGGCCCTGTGGCAGAGTGCCTCTGAGTCCAGTCCCCAGTAAACGCCCCCCCCCCCATCCTCCAAAAAAATATTGGATATGGAATTGGACTACCTACTTTGGTTCTACCACCTACTAGCTGTGTGACCCACTTTCTTAAACTCTGTGTCTTAGTTTTTCAACTGTAAAGTGGGAATAATAGCACCTGCCTTAGAGGGTTGTAATGAGGAGTAATGAGTTAATTCTTACAAACCACTTAATTTTACCCCCCTGGTATTGGGGATCAAATCCAGAGCATCATGTATGCCAGCCAAGCACTCTACCACTGATCCACATCCCACCCCCCATACAAAGTGCTTAAAACTATGGTACAACTAGCCCTTCAAATAATACTGTTACTGTTCCAATGTTCCAGAGGCTACCATTTATTGACATTCTTTCCAGCCTCTCTGAGTCAATTTTTCCTTCCTTCCTTTCTTCCTTCTTTTTATACTGGGTACTTCATCTCCAGTCCTTTTTATTTTCTAATTTGAGGCAAGGTCTCACTAAGTTGCCCTAACTGGTCTTGGACTTGAGATCCTCCTGCCTCAGCCTCCTGGGTAGCTGGGATTACAGGCACGCACTACCATATCTGGCTTTTATATCAAGTTTCTTACCTTTGCAAGATTATTGTGTGAATTAAAATAAATAATGTATATGAAGTACATACTAGATATTAAACAAGTTTTAATTATTTCGTTGCTCCAACATCAGCCTTTTAACATTAAGGGCAACTTCCTTGCACCAAACTCTTTGGCTGTATTAAGGAGATTTTTACCTTGTACTTTTAATGTTCCCTCACTTTAGCCCTACAGTGCTAAGCTGTGCCAGTGGACACCACTAGCTGACCAAATACACGAGCAAGACAGATAAAATAAAAACAGAGGAAGAAGAGATAGGGGAAGGGGGCATATGTGCTGTGAGTCATAGCAACTCTTCTTTTGAGTTTACCAACTAGCCAAAATGTAGGGTTTTGGTGCATTCACATTAGCTTTGAACAAACTCAAGTAGTGCTGCTCTATAGTTGTTGTTTTTTTTTTATAGTTTCTAAGGGGCCATTTCATTCTGTCTCTTCTAGATTGCTCTGATGAGCAGGAACTACAATGTTGGTAAACTTTGTTATTTGCTTAGCTTGGCTGTTCTCTTATTAAGTCATACCTCTAGTCCTTCCCTTTGTCATTTCACCCAAGTCCTTCGAAAGGCCTGGAGGCTCTCTTCATCCTCTATCCAATGACTCTCCCTCCATTTTTCCAGCTTCCCACTAGAATCCTCACTTGCTGTCTAGGGGCACTGTGTGAAACTGCCTTACAGAATTTGATCACCCCATCACATGTGCCCTATGGTAGTGCCAGGAATTTTCCCACACATCACCAACCAATCACTCTTCTTGTTGTCAGGAGAAGACATTCTTGGGCAGTATTGCATAAGGGAAGACTTTGGGACTGGGTTGAGGTAGATTCTCTGGTCCTGCCCTTTCTTTGGTTGATACTCTGGGAAGGTGTTCACCTCTGGCCTGAAATGGGCTCACATCTCAACCTCAGCATCATCAGGATGTTAAGCTACCTCTTTCTTCTGAAGGCACTTCTAGCTTTTGGGTTCCTGGCATCCTGGGTAACAGCAGAAGAGCATGGTGAGCTATCATTTGGGATCCCTGGCTGACATAAAGTGACTAGAGGAGAAGTCTCCCCTGCCTCCTCCCCGTGTGAAGTTCCTCTTTTGTGGAGACAATCATCTCTGTAGGACAGGACTGGATAAATAGATTCTAAGGACAGTAAGGGTGAATCTTCTTGGCTTTCTTTTCCTTCTCTGGACAAGGAGACAGGACTCACTAGAAGTTCCAGTTATTCTTTGGAGCTCATTAAATGAGACCACCAGGACCACCCCAGCTCTGGATGTGCAGCACAGCTGGTGCTTTAGGAGCGCTGAAAGGGAGTTCGTAGTTGTGTGGGAGGAGGAGAAGCGGGGCGCTGAGATATTTGGGATAGGAATGCTTGGAGATGCTGAAGTTCTTGAAGCACTCTTGGGCTCCATTCCTCATTTCCCAAGGCCTAATCAGTATCCCAACTTTCTTTGTTCTCTTTTGCAGTGAAAGAGGGAGAATGCCCTCCTGATAAGAACCCGTGTAAAGAGCTGTGCCAGGAGGATGAGTCATGTCCTCCTGGGCAGAAGTGCTGCAGCACGGGCTGTGGTCAGGTCTGCCGAGAATACGTTCCTATAGGTCTGTTGGCACGGAGGACACAATACCAGTATGCTCTCTGGCCTTGCCTTGGGGATGGATAAAACCAAGAGCTTCCTGCTTCTCAGATTGGCTCTTGCTATCTAACTTGCCTAAAGAACTTCTTATTTTTCCTTTTTGGAAAAAAAAAAGGCGGGGGGGTCTCCTTTCCTCATAAGTTGATTTGTCTTTTTTTTTTTTTTTTTGGCATGGGGGGTTGAGCCCAGGGCTTTGTGCATGCTAGGCAACTGCTCTGCCACCAAGCTACGTCCCCAGCCAGGAGTCCTTTCTTTATTATTCAGCACTCCAGTTCTTTGCCTTTTATCAGGAAAGAGCACACCACTGACTGTCAATGTCTTTTACTTTGGACTCAGTTCCTGTAAGTCACAAGAGGGGCAGAGTTCTGAAGGGGAGCCTGTTTAAGATAGTGATTTCTCTTAGGAGCAGACAGACCTTTTTAAGCCTTAAACAAACTTTAAAATCTTAAGGTTCTTTGTGTGTGTGTGTGTGTGTGTGTGTGTGTGTGTGTGTGTTGGGGACTTAATTCATGGACTTGCACATGCAAAGCATTCTTTCTACCACTGAGCTACATTCTCAATCGCATCTTAAGTGATAGCCTCAGTTTCCTCATCTGTAAAATAGAGATAATTGTGAGAATCAAATGCGTTATTCCTGGTAAAAAGTGAATATCAATAGATGTTTTCATAAGTGTTGACTATTGTTGGTGGCTTTAGTGACACCCTTCCTCTGCTTCTCCTTTACGCTGTGCTTCTAGGTGTTACAGGGCACCATATCTCCTTCCTGTTGCCATCTCTGTTTCTTTACAGGGATGAAAAGAATCTGTCCCAGGATTGTTCGGAAACGATCCTGTTTTAAAAGTTGCACCACCGATGACACATGTCCAGGTGTAAAGAAGTGCTGTACGTTTGGCTGCAGCACAGCCTGTGTGGCTCCAGTCTCTCATTTCAAGCTGGGTAAGACATCCCACCCCCGCACCCTGAGGTCTGATTGACCCGCTGGTTTCTCTCTCAAAATGCACACACCCTCTGGCACTCCTACTTCACTTTGAGAAACAATAATTAAGTGCCTATTATATTATGAGAACTTTAAGAAAAAGATATGCAAATGGTACTGAAGCCATGATGATTGGTAGGATGTGGCCCAGCTAGGTGAGGAAGGTGCCAGAAGGTCGATGGGGGCCTATTATTTGTAGGCAGGTTTGAAAGCCATTGGGTAATTCCCAATTCCCAGTTGCAATATTCTCTATTAAAACCTTAGCTCAAGAATATGTAAAGAGATAGTAAAATAGAATCTGGGTGCTTATTTGGAAGACCCCAATCATTTGCTTCTGAGACTCTACCCGTTCTGTGCACTCACAGGAGATGGCCATCTCCCGTTGAAAATGGATTCTTGTTTATTCTGGTTCTCATGGAGAGATATTTGAAAGAAAAATTTCCCTCTTACAGGGTTCTATTTCTCCACTTATGCATTCATTCCTTCAACAAATTTTATTAAATGCTTTCTGTTTATCAGATCCAGTGATGGGTTCTGGGTATATGATAATGAACAAAGTAGTTCTGTCCATGCGTTTATGGGGTTTATCACCTACTAGGGGAGAAAGAAAGAGATTATTAACAAACAAGCATGTAAGTAAATAGATAAGGTCAAACTGTGATAAGGCTCTGAGAGAAAGAATAATGGGGGGACTGGCTTCAGAGGAGGAGTCGAGGAAGGTATGTCTGAGGTAGTGACTGTTTTTGTTTGTTTGCTTTTTTGATACTGGGAATCGAATCCAGGAACTACATTCCCAGCCCTATTTATTTATTTATTTTAAAATTTGAGACAGGATCTTGTTGCTGAGGCTGGTCTTGAACTTGCAATCCTCTTGCTGAGCCTCAAAGTCAGTGGGACTGCAGACGTTCACCACCATGCCTGGCTGCAGCCTGGAGAAGGAGCCGAAGTCAGCCGGGTGAAGGGGTGATAGATATGGCAGGAAGAGTGAGACACAGGTGGCGAGGTCTTCAGATGACAAGGAGTCGCCCATTTAAGAAAGTGAAAACAAGCTGGTGTGGTTGGCATAGAGGCAGAAAGGGGGAGAATGAAGCCAGCCGAGGATAGAGACCTATGGAGGTGGCAGTCGGAGACTATGGAGGTGGAAGTGACAGCTTTCTGCTGTGTTCTTCAGCTCCTTCACCATGCCCTCGAGAGGCTCCTGAAAGGTATTAGAAATTAGGCACATCTTCCATGTCTAGTCCCCCTTTTTATTTTCCTGTTGTTTTAGGATTTTCCTCTACTTCTGCTTGTTTGTGCTTCCCAGTATATTTTATTATTATACTGCTTGTTTATTATACCTACTTATAAGTCCACTTTTAATTTATTGCCTATGTTTAAGGACACTCTATTGAAGTGATGCTAGTTATATAAATTAACTTAACTATTACAGTGTGGAATCTTTATCTCTTCCTATTGTTCAAGTGTACTTGGTATACTTTGTGTTGTTTCATAGTTTTAAAATATTTATCAATGAGTTTACACCTAGGCATCTCTGCTGTCTGAAATACGGGGTCTTCTATTTCCTGAAGGAGCTAGAGCCATTCTCTCACTGAGTGCATGTGGCAGCATGTTAGAGTGGAAAGCACAGGTCTGGGATTTCAGGGGCCTGGGATCAGGCCTGATGTTCACCAGCTACTGGTTAGCAGGTCCCTGGGCAAGTCTCTTCTGTTTCTCTGAGCCTCAGTTCCTTTATTTGTAAGATGGAAAGAATAGACCCTGGAGGGTTGTTTTGATGACTCAGAGTATTTAAGATGTTTGGCCCTTAATGTACAGCGGATTTCTTCTTTCTGGCATTGAAAGGGGGCCCAGTCAGAAGTACAGTGTCTAACCTGTCCTTTTTACCCAGAACCAGGATCAATTTCTCCTTCCCCATTACCTCCTCTCAGAGACTCTGAAGCTCCAAGCACATGACATTTCCTTTCAGCCAAGCCTCCACAGGTAGCAGATGCCTTCCCAGTGTCCACTAGGGCTGTTTGTGCCTGGTTCAGGCAGCCGTCTTGCCTGTATGAGAGAATAGAAGGTTGTACTCCTTGCCTGGACTCTTGAGGCTCAGCTCTGGAATCAAAGCCTGGGAATCTGTCTTAGGCGGATCACTCACTGCAGCTCATAGATTCTGGTACAATCTTCCCAGTGTCTGAGGCTGAGAGCTGAATTGCGGGGCTGAGAGCGAGACTGGCATTCAAGCACAGTACCTTTGTGAACTGCTCTGGCCCTGGCTGGCCCAAAGGGTTTCCTTCCCCCCTGGAGCTAGGCAGGCAGGTCAGAATGGTGATCTGACGCTGTCTCAGAGCCTGCTGGCTGAGCAGGGTCCCCAGCCTGGAAGGTGAGGTTGTCTGTTAGTAGCTGTAGTTGGTAGTTAACTATTTTTCTGCAGCTCCATTCCTGGGAAGGGCTGGCTACTCACCCAGTGGGACTGTTTGCTAGGAAACTCTTCTTCCTGGCCTAAGAAAAATTCCTGCTTTCCTTAAGCTCTGACATTGCCAGAGGTTTACCATGGGTAGTGCCAAATGTTTGGCAAGGTGGAGGGGCAGTCAGGTTGCCCGAGGGCATGGGTAGACTCTGGGACTTGCTCTCAGTTCTGGTCTGAGGATGGGACTGCAAACTGGTGCAACCATTATGGAAAGCAGTATGGAGATTCCTCAGAAAACTTGGAGTCCTTTTGAAGATGGAGTTGACAGCACTACTAAAGCAGTGAGTGGCTCTGGAAAGGGCGTGCCAAGAACGATGTTAAGTCAGGCTTGAGCAATGGGGGATAATTGTGCTCTAGACTGAGATGGGAGAACCTGGGGAGGAAGGAAGAGACTTTGTAGAAAAGGTTAAGATTAAGGTCCAGGAGTTGTCTTTGTGGGCTCTGCATGGCTCACCTCCGCAGTGAATGAAACTGGATCACTTCAGATCCCCTGTGAGCCTGCTTTGTTTATTATAACACATGCGTTATGTTATGTCCTTTGTATGGGTTGATGGCTTGGGCTCCTCTCGTATCTGGCTGACCTCTTTCTCTTTTTCTTTTTGGTACTGGGTATTGCAGGGACACTTAACCACAGAGCCACATCCCTAGCCCTTTTTTGTATTTTATTTAGAGACAGGGTCTCACTGAGTTGCTTAGCACCTTGCTGTTGCTGAGGCTGGCTTTGAACTCACGATCCTCCTGCCTCAGCCTCCAGGGCTGCTGGGATTACAGGCATATGCCACCATGCCTGGCTGGCCGACCTTCTTCTAAATCCCCACTTCAGGTTGTACAAAGCAGAGTTAGTACAGCAAGATGGAGTCTGCTATTCTTAGAAAGGTCTGCTGGCAAGACTGGCCCTTGGCTGGCTTCTGGGAAATTGGATTTTGGGAGTGTTGCTACCTTCCTAATTGATAACAGTGGCTCATTGTGCCCAGACTGTTTGTGCAAGCAATGTGGCTTAGGCTGAATACCTGCTTTCCTTTCCGGGAGTGTGACTTTGGTATGTGCTGGGCAGAGGGTGCCTACATGACCAGCCTGCAGTAAAACTGTGCGCACTGAATCTCGAATGAGTTTTCCTGGGAGATGACACTTCACATACATTGTCACAATTGTCTACTAGAGGAATCAAGTGCATCCTGTGTGATTCCCCGAAAGGACTCTTAGAAACCTGTCTGGCTTCCTTGTGACTTGTCCCATGTACCTTTACTCTTTGGTGATTTTGCTTTGTATTCTTTTGCTCTAATAAATCACAGCCATGAGTATGACTATATGCTGAGTCCTCTGAGGAATCACTGAGGCTATGAGTGGTCTTGAGGGCTCCTGACATGCTGGTTTATAACTTTTCCAAAGCCCTAAAACTGTCAGCCTCTGGATCTTCTCTTTTGGCAGTATTAGAGTGGGTCTCAGTGTTGGTTGATTATTTTTTGAGTGATCCTTACTGAAAGGTAGGGGAAAATTATGTGGTTCAAAAGACATAAGACCTGGTGCCTGCCATCAATGGGACCTCATTCTGCTACTACTGACCTCAGATTGCAAGAAAAGGGGAGTAGGTTTGATAGTTCAGAGGGCCTTTCTTGGCTTAAGATGTTCTGAAATTTCACTTTTATGACAAAAATTGGCATCCTTCTGAAAGAAAGTGGAGGTGAAGTCAGAGTGGAAGTTGGGGTGAGGCGGCAGTAAGCCTGCATTTTCTGGACTTCAGCTTACTACTTTTTTGTGTGATCCCTTGGGGTCTTGGGAGAGGCACAGATGCAGGGATTGGGTGGCCATCCC
Organism: Spermophilus citellus; assembly: GCF_964194105.1. Classification (NCBI taxonomy): domain Eukaryota; kingdom Metazoa; phylum Chordata; class Mammalia; order Rodentia; family Sciuridae; genus Spermophilus; species Spermophilus citellus. The sequence goes on along the minus strand of NC_138185.1, from coordinate 4,502,565 downwards.
AGTTTTGGGCTGCCATTCTTATTTCTCATCCTGATTCCTCATAAGATCATTAAGAGGTGATGGGGGGGCTTGGGATGTGGCTCAAGCGGTAGCGCTCTCGCCTGGCATGCGTGCGGCCCGGGTTCGATCCTCAGCACCACATACCAACAAAGATGTTGTGTCCGCCGAGAACTAAAAATAAATATTAAAAATTCTCTCTCTCTCTCTCACTCTCACTCTCTCTTTAAAAAAAAAAAAAAGAGGTGATGGGGAACCAATGCTTTATGAGGAACTGAGCTTACCTAGCCTGACAAAGTGAAAGGCAGAGGATCTTATCCAAGAGATGAAGGAGGCATGTTTTTGAAAGGTCCTGGTAATAGAAAAAGAACCAGTGGATAGAATTTCGAAAGAACTGGATTCCAGGTTAGTATAAAGGATGATAAAGACTGCCTTGCTGGAGTGTAAGAATGACGTAGTCTGCTAGTGGCGGTGACACATGCTGTCATTCCAGTGACTTGGGAAGCTGAGGCAGGAGGATTGAAAGCTCAGTCAGCCTCAGCCATTTAGTGAGGCCCTAAACAACTTAGCAAGATGCTATCTCAAAGTAAAAAATACAAAATAAAAAGGGCTGGGGTTGTGGACTCAGTGGTTGAGCACCCCTGGGTTCTATCCCTAGTACCAAGCAACCAACCAAACAAACAAACAATAACAGAAAAAAAAAAAAGACAAAAAGAGGAAGGAAGGCCTCATTAATTCCAGATGTTTGAGCTGAAAGAAAGGAATTATTTGGCAGGTATTTGAGCGAAAGTCAGGGTGACATTATTGCCGGGCACAAGTCAAAGGGGTATGCTGTGACCCTCAGGACCTGTATGGCTTCTAAAATCTGGCAAAATCCCAGGGACCTCGAGGATACCCAACATGGAAGGGAGTAGAGATAGGGCCTCTCTGCATTGTCCTGGGAATGAGGCTAGAGAGCAGAGATGCTCTTGGCATTGGCCACATCAGAACCTTGCTCAGCACAATGGTGAAATCTGGGAAATAGGTGCTCTCAGCCCCTCTCCCTAGGGGTCATGGCGTAACTCCGAGAAGTGTGTGTCACTGGGTTTTTCCACCAGGGAGATTTTCATACTCAGCCCTCTCTCAACTGTGGGACAAAAGTCTTTTGCTCTTTGTTTAGATGGAACTTGAGTGTTGGTCAAGCAGATGAGGAGGTGTGGGAGGTGTGTCAGGTGGTTCCAGTGACCACATTTTCTGAATAAGAACTCAGGACCAGTCTTGACTGACTTCACAATGGCACGAAACATTTGGGAAATCCCAGGGGGAGGTCAGACAGCCCGCTGTTCAGCTGCAGTTGTGCCCCCTGGAGTCCAGCCCTTGCTCTTCTCCCCGCACAGACTTCCTGGGGCCACCCAATGCAGGCACACTTACCTGTTGCTATGCAGAGCACCGGGCTGCTCCTGGTCTGGTTTTCTAGGAGGCCATTAATTGCCTGTCACCTCTCTCTCTCCATTTAAAAAAAGAAAACAAAACCCTGGAATAAACACTAGGACACCTGCGTCATGGTGAGTTGGTTTGGTTTGGATGAGGCCTTCTTTGGGTGTGCCAGCTCCTGAGGACTGGCTTAGTTGACTGTGTGTTTTAAGGATGGTGTCACAGAAAGTACTTCATTGCAAATTAAGAGGCTGAATTTTGTTACTCTTAGCTGACATTCTGGGAAAGCCTCATTCTCTCCTCCGGATTTCATTATCTTCACAGGGATGTTGAGGGGGAACATCTGGAATATGTTTAGCTACCCACCACAGAAGATTCAATAGAGCAGGGTTCCTTGTCCTCACACAATGAGAAATCCTGAAGCAATTACCAGGGCTGGTCTGGTGGCTCTGTGGTGCAAACAAGATAGAGTGATTTCTCTCATTCTCCCTGGCAATTCCTGATTGTGTCCTCTTGCTAGTTGCCTCCTGGTCTTGAAGAAGGCTGCTCTCCCTTTCCACATGGTCTGTCTTTGGACTGGAAGAAGAAAGAATGAGGGGATAATTTGTATCAGAAATGCACAAGTTTCTCTAATTTACGTTTTAATTTGGTCACCCCTACTTCCAGAGAATACGGAGAAGTGAATCATTTTAGTGGATTTATTGCCTCTCAGGACAAACATGGGGTTCTATTAAGGAGTGTTTCACTTATATATTGCAGTGTAACAAACCATCTCTAAATGTAGTGGCCCAAAGTAGTAATAGCTTATTCTGTCTCATGGGATTGACTGTGGCTTAGCTGGGGGGTTCACCTACCCACATGGGAGGCTGAGGTCACCCATGCAGGGCACTTGAGTGCAGCTGGCATGTCCAGGATGGCTTCTCCACTCCAGCTTCTCTGTCCATGGGGATCTTCTCATTTCACAATCTAGCTCAAGCTGGTTTCCAGAATGGCAGCTGGTTTCCAAGAAGGGTTCCAAGAGGACAAGTCCCAATGCAGTGTTTATTAAGTCTCTGCTTGTATCACTCTTGTGAATGTCCCATTGGTGGAAGTAAGCCTTGGTTCAGAGTGACTATGGACTGGCTTTACCCGGGCATGAGTGCCAGGAGATTAGTGTGAATGTCTTCCACAGTATGAAAGAAGGCAGAAAGACTCTAGTGGTTTAGAGCTGAACAGGGGTTTTCAGACTGTGAGTGCTAAAATCAGTTTATGGCCAGCACTGAAAAAAAGAATAGAAATAATATGAAACATCAGGGCACATGGCATACAGGACACGTGTAAGTATGTGCATATATACATATATGTATGTGTTAACATATGACACAGTGAAATGTGTGTTTCACACTCGGGACTTGAGAGCCTCTGGATTTCAATGCTTGATTCTCTGGCAGGGTCTGATGGTGAATGTCCCGACGACCCCCTTCCCTGTGAGGAGCAGTGTGACGGGGACGCGGCGTGTCCTCTGGGGCATAAATGCTGCAGCACCGGCTGTGGCCACACCTGCCGTGGAGACATCAAGGGAGGTATGTTTTCTTTTAATTTATTTTTTATCTGTTGTTTTTAGATATATATGACACTAGGATGTATTTTGACATATTATACATACATGGAATGCAGCCTGTTACAATTTTTGGGATGGGAGTATGGGGACTGAACTCAGGAGCACTTGACCACTGAGCCACATCCCCAGCCCTATTTTGTATTTTATTTAGAGACAGGGTCTCACTGAGTTGCTTAGCACCTCACTTTTGCTGAGGCTGGCTTTGAACTTATAATCCTCCTGCCTCAGCCTCCTGAGCTGCTGGGATTATAGGCGTGCACACTGTGTCCAGCCCATTATGATTTTGATCCATTCTTGTGGTTGTACATTATGTGGAGTTACACTGGTCGTGTGCTCATATATGAGCATAGGAAACGTATGTCCAGTTCATTCTACTGTCTTTCCTATTCCCATTCCCCTCCCTTCCCTTCTTTCCCCTTTGTCTAATCCAAAGAACTTAAATACTCCCCCTCCCACCCTCCCTTGTTATGTGTTAGCTCCCATATATCTGAGAGAACATTTGGCCTTTGGTTTTTTGGGGACTGGCTCATTTCACTTAACATGATGTTATCCATTTTCATCCATTTACTCACAAATGCCATAATATCATTTTTCTTTAAGGCTGAGTGATATTCCATTGTGTGTATATACTACATTTTCTTTATCCATTCATTTGTTGAAGGGCACCTGGGTTGGTTCTTGGCTATTGTGAATTGAGCTGCTCTAAACATTGATGTGGCTGTGTCACTGTAGTAAGCTGTTTTTAAGTCCTTTGGGTTTGCGCCGAGGAGAGGGATAGCTGGGTCAAATGGTGGTTCCACTATGAGGAATCTAGGGAGGGATGTTGCCTCTTGTGGGAAGAAGTTCTGAAGTGCTCCCTGGGTTGCAGAATCAACCTGAGACACAGCCCTCCCTGGCCGCCTTTGCTCTCCCTCCTGGGAGGAGCCAGAGCTGTCACCTTCCTGTGCCCCAGGCCACAGCCTAAGGCAACCCTTCCTTCCAGGGCCACAGGGCCCGGGTGGGTATTCCTGTTCCAATTCCTTTGGTTCTCAATATTACAAAAAAGCTTGTGTGTATTTTCAAGTACTCCTTTTGTGTGCTGTGGGACTCCACTTCAGAATCATTGGCCCAGATTTGTTTAGTCCCTTGGTATTCCCAGGAATTGCTCCAAGTGTTGGCCTTTTGTCCTTCTGCGGCATGTAACCTGCCAGGGAATACAGATAATTAAACAAGGAATTACAGATACTCCTTGATTTAATGATGGGCTCCCACCCAATAAACACATCACAAGTAGAAAGTGCGTTTAGTGCCCCACCCTACCAAACCTTCTAGCTCGGCACTGTCATGGCCCACTGTAGAGGTTCGGTTCTGTGTCCACCTCCTTCTGTGGCTGAGTTGCCCAGCCTTGCAAGAATAGTGTGCTGCTTATAAGTAGTCTGGGAAAGGAAAACATTCAACATCTGAAGTGTGGCTTCTACTGAGTAGGTACATCTTTTCACCATCCAAAGTTGAGAATCCTTCATCATGAGCTGGGGACCATCTGAACAATAAAGTCTGACGAGAAGAGGCAGGGACAGGGTGCTCCAGAAGCACGCCGCAGCGCACCACCCCTCATCAGGGGCGGCAGACAAGAAAGTGACGCCCCCCAGCCCAAGCATGAGAGAGAGAGGGGAGAGGGGAGCCTGTCCTTCTGCAGTCCACTTGTCCCTACCCCAAACCTGCCTAGCCACCAACCCCTGAGTGATTCCAGGGAGTTTCTTTGGGACACTATTTGAAAACTCTTGGCTCAAAGTCTTGGGTGCCTGAGGTTCTCAGATACTCTAGCTTCCTGGCTTCTCAGCCAGATTGGTTAAAACCTAGTTAGGGGTCAAGAGCCAACTCACTGGGAGTCCCCGTGTCTGAGTTCTAGATGGAACCTGGGGACAGTGGAGCCAATGCCCTGTCTCTTTACCTGTCCTTCCCCCCCCCCTCCAGGGCGGGCTGGGAATTGTCCCACCTTTCTGGTAGGCCTGTGCATCGTGGAATGCATGATGGATGAGAACTGTCAAGCTGGGAAGAAGTGCTGCAAGTCAGGATGCGGCCGTTTCTGTGTCCCACCGGTCCCGCTACCCCAAAAGTCCTTGAACTTCAACAGGACCCTCAGGTCTGATGTGAATTAGGTGAGAACAGCCCCCTCAACAACCAATATCAAGGTAATAGACTTAACCGCCGTGTGCAAAGAGCAGCTTAGGTCCTGGAAGGGGACTGCTGAAGGTTCAGAAGATGGTTAGGGAGAAAGACCCTGTGTCACCGAGCGAACCTGCTGTGGTCAGTACGGGCTTGGAGGTGTAAGGTGGTTAGGTGGAGATGGGGTGTGACCTGGGTGTGTCAAGGTGGGGCTAGCTCAGACAGTGTGCCAGACAGGCGGTGTGATTGTTAGGGAAGTGAAAGGGTGGGCAGTGGGGGCCTGAGGGACAGTGGATAAGGGAATAGGCATAGCTCCTCTTTTTAATGACGGAGATACAAGGTGGACTTCTGTGTGACCAGAGTCTGCAGTTGGGTTATTCAGGAAGCAGGTAGCCATGTCCACTTTTGAGAGCAGTGTCTGCCAGGGTTCTTGAGGGTGGAGGGAGGACAAGGTGGGTGGCTGGAGCCAGAGGCACAGTGTGACTTGATCTTTCTTCTATTTGCAGAGGCCTTGGTGCCCTACTTGTCCTGATTTGTCTGGAACTTCATTAGTGACTCCTGGAAGTTTATCCTGGCAGCCAGGAGAGGGTGACATCCTGGGGCTTGTGACATTCCCAGGGGCCCTCACAGCCCTCTCTGTTCTGCTTTTCTTCCTCCCTGGCCTGGAGCACAGGAGAAGCAGTCCTGGCTGGGGTGGGTGTTTGTGCGCCTCTTCCCCAATAAAGGCTGGTGCTGGCCTGTCTGTGTGTCTGGGCTCCGGTGAGGCGGGGCTGGGAGGCTGCTGAGGGAGGCTGGGGGAACAATAAAAATGGGTGTGGTTGGGTGTGGCTGGGAGAGAGATGGGTGGAAGTAGTGTCCTCCTCTAGCCGCAGAGGTGGGGCTGGGGGAGTTCCTCTTTTGGGGCCTGTTTGCCCCCTCACCTTTTTAAATTGGAGAATGTGAGCTGGGGGGGGGGGGACAGGGGAGGCTGGCTACTTTATTGCCTGAACGTCCCCATTTTAGGCCTTCTTCCTTGAAGGCACTTTGTCCCCTCCGTGTGGTTTCACTCCAGGTAAACAAGGTGATTTTGAAAAATTGTGGTTTTTCTTATGTGTGTACCCAAAATGGGCCATATTATGTATCTTGGAGATCTTTTATGTTATCACATATATTCTTTTTGTGTGTGCATCTTAGAATTAAAAAAAATTATTTATTTGTTGTTTTTAGATATATATGAAGGTGGGGTATATTTTGACATATTATACCTACGTGGAATCAACGTGTTCCCATTCTGATCCATTCTTGGGGTTGTACATGATGTGGTTTTACACTGGGTGTGTGTCATATGTGAGCGTGGGAAAGTTAGGCCCAGCTCATTCCACTGTCTTCCTATTCTCATCCCCTTCCTTCCCTTCTTTCCCCTTTTTATACTTCCCCTTCCTACCCTTCTTTGTTAAGGGTTAGCATCCACATATCCACATATCAGAGAGAACATTTGGCCTTTTTGTTTTTTAGTTGTAGGACACAATATCGTTTATTATTTATTTATTTATTTTTATGTAGTGCTGAGGATAGAACCCAAGACCTCACACAGGCAAGGCAAGCACTCTACCACTGATCTACAACCCCAGCCCCAGGCCTTTGAATGTTTTGGAACACGGTTATTTCACTTAACATGATATTCTCCAGTTCCATCCATTTACCCACAAATGCCACAATTTTATTATTCTTTATGGCTAAGTAATATTCCATTGTGTATATATACCACATTTTCTTTATGCATTCGTCTGTTGAGGGTACCTAGGTTGATTCCATAGGTTGGCTATTGTGAATTGAACTTCTATAAACATCGATGTGACTGTGTCACAGTAGTATGCTGATTTTAAGTCCTTTGAGTATAAACCAAGGATCAGGATAACTGGGTCAAATGGTGGTTCTATTCCAAGTTTTCTAAGGAATCTCCATACTGCTTTTGAGAGTGGTTGCACCAATTTATAGTCCCACCAGCAATGTATGAGTGAACATTTTTCCCCACATCCTCGCTAACATTACTACTTGTATTCTAATAATTGCCAATCTCATAGAGATAGAATCTCAGTATAGTTTTAATTTGCATTTTTTTAATTGCTAGAGATGTTGAACATTTTTAAATAAATTTTTGACCCTTGTATTTCTTCTTCTGAGAAGTGTCTACTTAGTTCCTTTGCCCATTTATTGATTGGGTTATTTATTTTTTTTCTGGTATGTTTTTTGAGTTCTTTATATATTCTGGAGATTAATGCTCTATCTGAGGTGCAAGTGGCAAAGATTTTCCTTCCATTATGTAGGCTCAATGTTCATGATCTTGATTATTTCCTTTGCTATAAATAAAAACATCCCATTTATTGATTCTTGATTTTACTTCTTGCGCTTTAGGAGTCTTATTGTGAAAGTTTCGTTCCTGAACCAATATGATGGAGGGTTGGGCCTATTTTTTCTTCTAGTAGGTGCTGGGTTTCTGGTCTAATCTAAGGTCATTGATTCACTTTGAGTTTTGTGTAGGGTGACTTTAATTTCAGTTCTACTACTTATGGATTTCCAGTTTTCCCAGTACCATTTGCTGAAGAGACTATCTTTCGTCCAATGTATGTTTATGGGGCCTTTGTCGAGTATGAGATAACTGTATTTATGTGGGTATGTCTCTGTCTTCTATTCTGTTCCATTGGTCGTCTGTTTTGGTGCCAATACCCTGCCATTTTGTTACTATAGCTCTGTAGTATGATTTAAGGTCTGGTATTGTGATGCCTCCTGCTGCACTTTTCTCGCTAAGGATTACTTTGGCTATTTTATTTTTCCAAATGAATTTTATGACTGCTTTTTCTATTTCTATGAAGAATGTCAGAATTTTAATGGGAACTGCATTAAATCTGTGTAGTGTCTTTGGTAGTATGGCCATTGTGACAATATTAATTGTGCCTATCTGAGAATATGGGAGGTGGTCTTTCCATTTTCTAAGGTCTTCAGTTTCTTTCTTCAGTGTTTTGTAGTTTTCTTTGTAGAGGTCTTTACCTCTTTTGTTAGCTTGATTCCAAGTATTTTTTTGAGGCTATTTTAAATGGAATAGTTTTCCTGACTTCTCTGCACTGATGTGTCATGGGTGTATAGGTATGCAACTGATTTGAGTTCATTTCATATCCTGTCACTTTGCTGAATTGTTTATGAGTTCAAGAAGTTTTTCAATAGAGTTTTTTTGGAGGGGTCTTCTAAATATAGAATCATGTAATTGGAAAATAGGGACGGTTTGAGCTCTTCTTTTCCTTTGTATCCCTTTAATTTCTTTCTTTTGTCTAGTTGCTCTGGCTAGAGTTTCAAGGACTATGTTGAATAGAAGTGGTGAAAGAGGGCATCCCTATCTTGTTCCAGTTTTTAGAAGAAATGCTTTAGATTCTTCTCCATTTAGAATGATGTTGGCCTTGGGCTTAACATAGATGGCTTTTACAATGTTGAGGTATGTTCCCAATCTCCCTAGTTTTTCTAGTGTTTTGAACATGAAGGGGTGCTGAAGTTTTTCAGATGCTTTTTCTGCATCTATTGAGATAATTATATCTTGTCTTTAAATGTAATGATGTGATGAATTATATTTGCTGATTTCCATATACTGAACCAACCTTTCATCCCTGGAACGAACCCCACTTGATCGTGGTGCACTATCTTTTTAATATGTTTTTATATTCAATATGCCAGGATTTTGAAACAGGAGAACATAGAGATATAACCAGTTCAATTTCAAGCAATGAAATTGAAGATGTCATCAAAAGCCTACCAACAAAGAAAATCCCAGGACCAGGTGGATGGTCAGCTAAGTTCTACCAGACCTTCAAAGAAGAACGCACTCCAACACTTCTCCAATTATTCCATGAAATCAAAAAGGAGGGAACCCTTCCAAACTCATAAGGCTAATACCACCCTGATATCAAAACCAGACAAAGACAATCTAGGGAAGAAAGCTTCAGACTAATGTCATGAGGGTGGACATAGATGCAAAATCCTTAATAAACTCCTTTTTCACTATTTTGCTTATCATTTTATTGTTTATTAAAAAGCTGAAATAATGCCTGTGTACACACAAACACACACACACAAGCACAGATATCCTTTTTTCTTGAGACGAGAACTTAACTTTGTGGCCCAAGCTGGTCTTGAACACCCTGGGCTTAAGTGATTCTCCCCACTCTTGAATAGCTGGGAGTACAGGTGCCCAGCTTTATGCACATGAAGTTTAACAAATTGGAATGGTAGAACTTTCAACAGAAATAATAATCTGGGGGCTGGGGTTGTGGCTCAGTGGTAGAGCGCTTGCTTCCCATGTGTGAGGCACTGGGTTCGATCCTCAGCACCACATAAAAATATATAAAAAAGATATTGTGTCCATCTACAACTAAAAAAAAAAAAAAAACCAGTCTGGGAATCTTAAAATACTGTAGAATGACTTCCTGTCTGGTGGCGGGTGGGACTGGAGAGGGAGCTGTGGGGATGAGTTTGAGTAAGTGGGACAGGTGGTTCCAGATCATTCCTTATCTGGCCCACCCACCTTGTTCAGGTAGGAGCTGCTGACCTTCCTGTGGGTGGCAATGGGTGGGGATGAGGGGAGAGGGGTGTAGCAAAGGAGAGAGTGGGGGGTGAAGATGGGGCCAAGTCTAGATCTCCCCTTAACTTCCACTAGGGGTTTCTGGACAGCTTTTCCTACTGATGTACCCTAAACCAAAGAAGGCCCCATAACCACCCTCCTCAAGGTTTAAGTTGATTCCAACCTCAGTTCCGCAAAATATGTCTCAGTGGATCCTGCAGTTAGTTTTTTAATTTTTTGGTAGTTGGAGATGGACAGAATGCCTTTATTTTATTCACTGATTTTTCTGTGGTGCTCAAGATTGAACCCAGTTTCTCACATGTGCTCGGCAAGTCTCTGCCACTGAATGAACTACCACCCCAACCCTGCAATTAGCTTTCGGCCATGGTGAAAAGCCACCCACACCTCCCCATCTCAGATTCCCCATGGTGGGCAGAAATTCCTGGGCTCTGAGATTTGCCATTCCTTAAGCTAGGCTGACGATGTCCTGTTCTTTGACCAGAGCCAGTGAGTTTCACAGCTTCTCCCCTTTTCACCCACTTTTTTGAGAATCTGATTGTAGAAATCGGACTCCACATGATCAATACCATCTCTCTCTGCTTTGGTTCTGGATATCACTGCTGTGTCTGGTGGGGCACTACGCTCTCAGTAAGTGGGGTCTGTGGTGTGAAGAGGGTGGAAAGTTGCTCCTGAGTTGAGTCTTCTACTTCCTGCCCACGACACGCCCTCCTGTCAGGGGGATGGTGCACAGAAAGGCCAGCTTCATATAGATTCACAGTCACAAGGGAAGAATGAGGAAGCCCTTGTGTGAGTGGAAAGCGTTCTTTGCCGAGTGCTTTTTTCTCTGAGTCACTAGAGGGCAACATAAGTCCAAGTCATAGACTATTAAATAAAATGACATTCCAGAAGGCTGCTTAAAGGAAAAGCTTACTATCTCTCTGTGTTCTTGGATCCCTGCTAAATTACACAACAAATTAAAGCCCTACTAAGAGAAACAAGAACAAACCCATCCTAAAACTAGTAGAAGGAAAGAAGTAATAAAGATAAGAGCTAAAATTAATGAAAAAAATACAAAGGGTCAATGAAACAAAGATTTGTTTTTTTGAAAAGATAAATAAGATGGATAAACCCATAGTCAAACTAATTAAAAGAGATGACCCAAATTGATAACTTAGAGATGAAAACGGGGATATTACAAGAAGATATCACTGAGATTCAGAGAATCATTCTAGACTGTGGTTGGTTGGTTTTTGGTACTAGGGATTGAACCCAGGGGTGCCTTACCACTGCGTTACATCTCTAGTCCTTTTTATTTTTTTGAGACAGAGTCTCACTAAGTAGTTGAAGGTCTCACTAAATGGCTGAGGCTGGTCTCAGACCTTCGATCTTCCTGTCTCAGGCTCTTGAGTTGCTGGGATTACAGGCCTGCACCACTATGACTGGTCAAGGGACTGTTTTGAAAAATCTATATTCCAATAAATTGTAAAACCTAGAAGAAATGGATAAATTTCTAGACACATATAACCTATCAAATTTGAACCAAAGGGATATAGAAAACTGGAAAAGATTAATAACAAGCAATGAGATTGAAGCAGTAATAGAAAGCCTCCCAACAAGGAAAAGACCAGGACCGGATGGATTCACAGCTGAAATTTATCAGATCTTTAAAAACTAACACCAACACTCCTCAAGTTATTCCACAAAGCAGAAAGGGAGGGAACACTTCCAAACTCATTCCATGAAGCCATAATTACCTGGATACCAAAACAGAATAAGGACACATCAAGAAAAGAAGATCACAGACCACTATCCTTGATGAACACAGTGACAAAAATCTTGAATAGAATATGTGAAACTTGAATTCAGTGACACATCAAAAAGATCAGAGCCTCATGATCAAGTTGGTTTTGCCCCAGGGAGGCAAGGATGGTTCAACATCCACAGATCAATAAAGGTGAACCACGTAAATAGAATCCAGGACAAGACTCACATGATTGTCTCAACAGATGCAGAAAAAACCGTTGACAAAACTTAACACCTCTTCATGATAAAAAACCCTGAAGAAACTAGGGACAGATGGAACTTCGTGTAATAAAGGCTGTATACTACAAACCCCAAACCAATTTCATACTGAAAGGGAAAACCTGGAAGCATTTCCTCTCAAGTCAGGAACAAGACAAAGAGGTCCAATACAGTCCTGTCCAATACAGTATCTGGAATTTCAGCCAGAGCAATTAGGCAAGAGAAGAAAGAAAAGGGATACAAACAGGAAAGGAAGAAGTCAAATTATAATTGTTTGCAGATGACGTGATCCTATGTTAGAAGACCCAGAAAACTCCACCAGTCAATGGGTGAGAGGTAGGGAGGGAGGGGGGGAATGTTGGGCTGTAATATTGGCTAGCTTAATTGTTACATTATATGCGTGTACGACTATATAACGACAGATCCCATCAACATCTATATAAATAAGCAGATCCCATCAACAACTATATAAATAAAATGAGGAAAAGTTCAAATTAAAAATAAATAAATTACTATCTTCTTCCTATTATAAAAAAACTCCACCAGAAGATTTTAGAGCTAATAAGTTTCATGAAGTAGCACAATACAAAATCAACATACAAAAATCAACAGCTTTTAAGCACACCAATGAATCAGCTGAAAAAGAAATCAGGAAAACAATTTTATTTACAATAGCCTCAAACAAAATAAAAAAAAAAAACCCTAGGAATAAATCTAACCAAAGATGTGAAAGCCATTAGGGAGGAAAATTATAGAACGCTGAAAAAAGAACTAGAACAACACACTGGAGGGTGAAAAGGTCTCCCATGTTCATGGATAAGTAGATCCATATTGTTAAAATGGCCATACTAGCAAAAGTGGTCTACAGATTTGATGCAATCAACAACAAGAACAATAGCAACAAAACAGTCCTAACATTATATTGAAAAACAAAAGATCTGGAACAAAGTAATGCTGAGCACCAAAGAATACTGGATGCATCACGATACCCAATTTCAAAATTATAGTGCAGGAGTACACTAGTTAAAACAGCACGGTACTGGCATAGACACACACACACACACACACACACCAATTAAATAGAATACAAGACACACACACAAAGACCAATTAAATAGAATAGAACACACACACACACTAATTAAATAGAACACACACACACATACCAATTAAATAGAATACAAGACACACAGAGAGACCAATTAAATAGAAGACACACACACACATAAAGACCAATTAAATAGAATAGAACACACACACACACACACCAATTAAATAGAATAGAAGACACACACACACAAAGACCAATTAAATAGAATAGAACACACACACACCCCAATTAAATAGAATATAAGACACACAAACCAATTAAATAGAATAGAACACACACACCCCAATTAAATAGAATACAAGACACATACACAAAGACCAATTAAATAGATTACAAGACACACACACACACACGGAGACCAATTAAATAGAAGACACACACCAATTAAATAGAATACAAGACACACACACAGACCAATTAAATAGAATAGAACACACACACACACACACACACACACACACACCCCAATTAAATAGAATAGAAGACACAGAGATGAACTCACAGAAACACAGTCATTGGATCTTTGACAACGTCACCACCAAAAACTTACTTTGGAGAAAAGATAGCTTTTTAAAAATGGTGCTGGAAAAACTGGTAATCCCTATGTAGAAGAATGAAACTAGATTCCTATTTCTCACTCTGCACAAAAGTGAACTCAAAATGAATTAAAGACCTAGGAATAAGATCCGAAACTTGATAGTTGCTAGAAGAGAATAGGGGAAACACTGTGACATACAGGCACAGCAACAACTTTCTAACAGGGCTCCTATAGCTCAGGAAGTAATGTAGAATCAATAAATGGAACAGCATCAAATTAAAAAGCCTCTGTATAGTAAACAAACAAACAAACAAAAAATCAGGAGTGTAAACAGTCTACAGCTACTCTTCCAGCAGAGGATTAATATTCAGAAGATATAAAGAACTCCAAAAACTTAACACCTAAACCAAACAAACAAATAAATAATCCAAAAGCCCAATCAATAAATCAGCAAATGACCTAAATAGACATTTCTCAAAAGAAGTAGTACAGATGGCCAAAAATTTTATGAAAAAATGTTCAACATCTTTACTATCAGGGAAATGCAAATTGAAACTACACTGAGATTTCATCTCACCTCCACTTATAATAGCAATCATCAAGAATACAGACAACATGGGGCTGGGGCTGGGGCTCAGCAGTAGAGCGCTTGCCTGGCATGTGTGAGGCATTGGGTTCGATTCTCAGCACCACATATAAATACATGAATAAAATAAAGGCCCATCAACAACTAGAAATACATATTAAAAAAGAAAAAGAATACAAACAACAATAAATGCTGGTGAGGCTGTGGGGAAAGGGGAACTCTTTTTTTTTTTTTTTTGGTACGGGGATTGAGCTCAGGGGCTCTCAACTACTGAGCCACATCCCCAACCCTATTTTGTATCTTATTTAGAGACAGGTCTCACTGAGTTGCTAAGCACCTCGCTAAATTGCTGAGGCTGGCCTTGAACTCACAATCCTCTTGCCTCAGCCTCCCCAGCCTCTGGGATTACAGGCATACACCACCACGCTTGGCAAAAGGGGAACTCTTACACACTGTAAGTGAAAATGTAAATTAGTAGAGAGCCACTGTGGAGATTAGTGATTTCTTTTGAGGTTCCTTAACAGGCTAGGAATGGGTCCTTTGTATTTATCCAAAAGAATTAAAGTCAGCATACTACAGAGATACATCCATACTTGCTGGAGTGGCACAATTTATAGCAGTCAAGTTATGGAACCAGCTTAGGGGTCTGTCAACAAATGAATGAGTAAAGAAAATTTTATATATATATACGCACACACACACACACAACGGAGTTTTATTCAGTCATTAAGAAGAACAAAATTGTCAGTTGCAGGAAAAATGGATGAAACTCGAGAGCATCATGTTACGTGAAATAAGACTCAGAAAACCACGGGTCATGTTTTCTCTTACATGTAGAACCTAGAGAGAAAAAAGAAAGAATGAACTCATGGAAATAGAAGGGAGGCCAGTGGGCAGACAGGCCATCACCCAGAGAAGGGCGCACAGCGGGAGGTCCTGGGGAAGGGAACTGACCAAATGATGTTACGATGAGTGCACATATGCACAATGAGATCCATCTCTTCTGCCTAATTATTATACATGAGTAACAATATCCAGGTTAAGGCCTGATATTATGCCTCTCCTTTTCAGAGGATGTGGCATGCTTCTGCATTCTGGGCAATGTTTATATGGACGGCCTTATCCACCGTGTCTCTGACCCAAAGCCACAGGTCTGGTGCCCTGTGAAGCTCCAGAGCAGACCCATTTTCTCTCTGAGCTAAGGTGAGAGTGGGCAGGCAGATGACCTCCTAGGCCTGGTCCATCTTGTCCGTCTCTGTCATGGAGCTTGAGGTTTCATCTTTGCATTTGGAGACCAGGAAGTCCAGATGGTGGGGTTGGAGCTTGGTTTGATGATCTTGAGTCTCAGCCTCCCTTTCTCTCTCTCTCTCTCTCTCTCTCTCTCTCTCTCTCTCTCTCCTTCCCCAGCTTCCTTGTAACTTCAGGGCTGTTTATAAACTTTGCATCATGAGGCTTTCTGTTATTACATTTTTTACTCATCTTCCATTTTGTCCTCCTCCTTTTTATTTTTCAATTTGTGATTTTTTTTTTAAAAAGGATGCAGAATTACTGTTGTGATATTCAAGTAATACAGAACAATTCAAAGGAGAAGATCTTTCCAGCTCTAAATAAGTACCGTTCCCATTCTGGTGAGCATTCTTCCAGGTTTGCTCTATGTATATGTATCACACCATTTTCATTACTATAATGAAAGACCCTGAGGTAGAGTACTTTATAAAGAAAAGAAGTCTATTTTGGCTCGTGGTTCTGGATGTTCAAAGTCAAGGAACTGCATTTAATGATGGCCTTCTGGGCAGCAGAGTTTTTTGTTTTTGTTTTTGGTACCAGGGATTGAACCCCAAGGCACTTAAACACTGAGCCACATCCCCAACCCTTTTTTTATTTTTTATTTTGAGACAGGGTCTCACTAAATTACTTAAGGTCTCACTAAGTTACTGAGGCTGCCCTTGAACTTGCACTCCTCCTGCCTCAGCCAGGTTGCTTGGATTACAGGTGTGCACCATCATGCCAGCCTTGGTGGCAGAGTTCTGAGGGGGCACAGAGCGTTACATGGTAATAGACAGGGAGCATGCCGGTGTTATCTGTAGGTCTGTCTGGTCTCCCTCCCTTTTCTTATGAAGCTGCCAGGATTCAATCTTGAGGACTCAACTCCATGACCTTATCTAGTCCTAATTCCCTTCCAAGGCCCACTTCTTAACACTGTGGTCAGGTTAAGTTCCTACTCCTTCTCTTTTAGTACTGGGGATTGGGCCCAGGGTCTCACACAAGCTAGACAGGTCCTACCACTGAGCTACGTCTCCAGTGGCCAGGTTCCCTCTCGTGGCGCCTCCTAATGGGAATAACATTTCAGAACATGAAGCCTTGGGGGTCGTGCGACCTGTATTCAAACTGTAATGACAGATAGGCAATGTTGACACGGGGGCATTCTGTTCTGGCTATTTTATAATAGGCTTTGTTTGTTTTGTTCTGGGGATTGGTCCCAGAGGTGCTCTGAGCTCATCCCCAGCCCTTTTTAATTCTTCATTGTTTTTACAGTTGTCTATTTATTGTTTTTCTTTTCTTTTCTTTTTTTTTTTTGGTACTGAGGATTTAACCCAGGGGTGCTTTACCACTGAACCACATCCTCAGCTTTTAAATTTTTGAGACAGGGTTTCACTAAATTGCTTAGGTTTTTGCTAAATTGTTGAGGCTGGCCTTGAACTTGCAACTCTCTGCCTCGGTCTCCCGAGTTGCTGGGATGGGTTACAGGAATGTGAAACATAGCAAAACAAAAGGGTGGGGGGAACGTTCAAAATTCCGCCGTGGCGTGGAGCTGAGTTGACGTGGCTAGCTCAGGCCGCCTCCCAGTTGCCTCCCGTGATGTCGTGCCCACTCTGGGGCAGGCTGTTGCTTTGGCACAGACGGATGGACACTTGCAAGCAAGCGGTCCTCAGAAGGGCTGATCTGAGACCAGGCCGTTGCCCTGGCTCCAGAGAAGTCTCTTTATTTTTCATTTTGAGACAAGGTCTCACTAAACTGCCAAAGCTGGCCTCCACCTTACGATCCCTCCTGCCAGGCCTCCTGATGATGGATATTATGGGCGTGCACCACTGTGCCTGGCTGTAATAGGCTTTTGTCATTCCACAATACGTAACAGACGTGAGTTTTTTTAAAAAAACATTTACTTATTCTAATTTGTTATACATGACAGCAAAATGCACTTCAATTCATAGCACACATATGGAGCACAATTTTTCATTTCTCTGGTTGTATACAAAGTAGAGTCACCCCATTTGTGTCTTCATACGTGTATCTAGGGTAATGATATCCATCTCATTCCACTATATTTTAGACATGATTTTTAATTGTTAAATAATTATATTTTCTTAAATATTTATTTATTTATTTATTTATTTATTTATTTATTTATTTAACAAGGCTCTGGAACTCTGTAGCTGTTGCTTGTCCTGTTTCTTATGATCTTTCCCAAATTCTTCAAAGAATTTTATTTTCAATCTTATTTCAGCCAAACCAACAAGTGTCTTAGACAGAAAAATCCTCATTCTTTCTGTAATATTTCTTGGCTTGAAGATATATTGGTATTTCTTTACAGGTAGTATTCTTGATTTTAATTTCTAGATTCTTCTGTTCTGCAGTGATCCACTTTGTAGGTTACATCTTTCCATTTTAATGTTTTACCAGTTTTAATAATTTTTTTTTCCATTAAACATAGGCTTTTCATTCCAGAACTTTCTTACAGGGTTCAGGTAAGATAAACCACAGAATCCATTCTCTTTCCCTTGTTTTCTTTTGCTTGTTAGAACTAAAACTTGAAATGACAGCAGGCCTGTTCCAATATCCACCTGATGGTCAGATCACCAGGGTCTCTAATAATTAACAATTTAAGGGACTTGATGTAAAACTTACATTTATACTGAAATTAAAATAGTTTCTTCCTGCTGGGTATGGTGGCGCACACCTGTAATCCCAGCAGCCCAGGAGGCTGAGGCAGGAGGATTGCAAGTTCAAAGCCAGCCTCAGCAAAAGCGAGGGGCTAAGCAATTCAGTGAGACCCTTAGTTGGAAATCCTAGTTAAAGTTTTCAAATTGTTTTAGTAATGCTTTGAGTGCTTGCTTAGCTCAACAGCTGGGTACCCCTGGTTTATCCTAAAATGCAGCCTCATCTAATTTGTATATCAGGGTCACTGGTTACCAGCAACAGAAAGATAGTGAAAGTGAGCAAACGGAAGTGTGCTGGAAGGGTACTGGGGCTAGCGTGATGCATGGAGAGCCAGGGCTCCATGGTGAGAACTTGGCACTTTGAAGGACCCAGCGGGAGGAAGCATGTCGTCTAGACGGGAAGAGTCTGGTCACAATAGGGCAGCTCTGACAGGTGCTCCAGTGTTCTGCTTCTTCTTGCTCCTTCTCTCAAGATTCCGATTTCCCGAGAGAGGGAGAATATAATTGCTAACTGAGTGTTTTTGACCTTGGTCCAATTAATATTTTGTGTTAGATGGTTATTTGTGTCTTGGTATTATGACATTAGCATCATCCTTTCTTCTTCCCCACCAGATGCCAGTAGCTCACTCCTTCATCTGTGACAATCCAAAATGTCCCCAGACACTGCCACATGTCCCCTGGGGTAAAACTTCTCCTCGGGTTGAAAACCTCTGTCTTAACTTACATTCTGCGTCCCTTGTTGGAAGACACAGCAGCACCTGGAAGATGACTTCCCCAGCTTTGGGGTCGTTAGCAGGCACCTGGAACAGCCCTCACCCAAGACATCATGGAGTAGGGAGAGAGATTTCCATGAAAGACAACAGGCTGTTCTTAGGAAGGAGAAAGGGACACTAACATCTCACTGTGCGTCTCTAAGGCTATTTAGATCCCTGCTCAGAGCATTTCATATTCTATTGATGGAAGTCAGATAAATGATGCAGAAGATGCACCTGAAATCCTAGCCACTCTGGAGGCTGAAGCAGGAGAATAGTTAAGTTTGACACCAATCTCAGTAACTTAGCAAGGCCCTAAGCAACTTAGCAAGACCCTGTCTTAAAATAGAAAATAAAAAGGGCTGGGGATATAGCTCAGTGGTTAAGTGCCCCTGGGTTCAATTCCTGGTATTAAAAAAGTATATATATAAATTATAATATTATTATAATATAATAATATTATTATAATATGATAATAATATAATTATATGTATAATTATATTATTGTCTTTCTCATGCTATTTTCTTCCTTTTTCACACAATTATAACAATTACAAAAGCAATATTTTCTTTCTTAAAAGTATTCAAATTTCAATATCAAAATTCAAAATCTCTAAGGTAATTTGGGACTTCCACTGGGCTGGGCCCTAGGCCTCTACGCAGAGTCTGAGAGTTCTTACCTGGGCTGGGATCTGGTGGTAATCATCCCTGGTCCACATGGAGCTGCCCATCTATGCATTCTTCCAGGACAAGGACACACACACACACACACCCTGGTGTCTGACCCCTGGTGACAGGTAAGAGGTCGGTGCTAGTGGCCCAAAGGCCTTCTTTTCTTCCAGGGCGGGGAGAGTCACCAGCTTCAAGGTGCAGTGCCCTTGGAAGGTGGAAGCCAGAGGTTGGGAGTTGTTGGAGAGGTTCAGGCAGTTCTAGGGCTGTGTGTATCAGTTAAAATGAAATTGGTCTGCATATGTCAGGAGACCCCGTCAAATAATGATTTAATCAAAGTTTATCTTTCATGTAAAAGAATTATATTGGCGATTCAACCAGGGCTGGTTGGGCAGCTTCATGAAGTTTCACTCAGAATCCTGCTCCCTTATTAGTCCACCCACTCTAGCAGGTGGCATCTATTCTACGGTCTAGATTGGCTTCTTGCGTTCCATTCGCATCTGTACTCCAGCAACCAGGCAAGAAGGGGGTTGAAGAAGGGTGTATCCAGGCGCAGTGGCGCATGCCTATAATCCCAGTGGCTCAGGGGGCTGAGGCAGGAGGATGGTGAGTTCAAAGCCAGCCTCACTCAGCAACTTAACAAGACCCTGTCTCTAAATAAAAAATAAAAAGGGCTGGGGATGTGGCTCAGTGGTTAGGCGCCTCTGGGTTCAATTCCTAGCACCCAAACAAACAAACACATATGTACGTAATCCCAGTGATCCTAAGAATGTCTGGTGTCTGTTTCCTATTTCCTTCCTCCCCTCTTTCTTCCTCCCTCCCTTTCTTTTCTGGCTCTCTTCTACCTCCTTTCTTTCTTGCCACCCCCCCCACCCAACCTCTCTGTGCAGTACTTGGGGTTGAACCCAGGAGTGCTCTACCCCGGAGCTTCATCCCTTTTGAGACAGGGTTTTGCTAAGTTGCAGAGTCTGGCTTCAAACTTGTGCTGCTCCCTGCAGTTGCTGTGATGGCAGGCTCGTACCATCACACCTGGCTCCTTCATGTTTTCTATTATCTTTGTGAGTTCCCAGCACTTAACACAGTGCCTTGTACACAGTAAGTATTTAAAAATATTTGAATTGGATTGAATTTCCATTGTTTTTAAAATCCTCTCTATGTTAGTCAGTTTTCTATCACCGTGACTTAATACCTGAGATAAACAGCCTAAAAGAGGAAAAGATTGATGGGTGCAGGGGCGCACGCCGGTAATCCCAGTGGCTTGGGAGGCTGAGGCAGGAGGATCGCAAATTCAATGCCAGCTTCAGCAACTGAGAGGCTCTAAGCAACTCAGTGAGACCCTGTCTCTAAATAAAATACAAAATAGGGCTGGGGATGTGGCTCAGGGGTCAAGTGCCCTTGAGTTCAATCCCCAGTAGCCCCCCCCCCCCCACAACAACAACAACAAAAAAAAAAAACAGGAGGAAAAGATTCATTTTTACTCGTGGTTTCAGAGGTTGGTGTCCATGATTATTGGCCCCATGGCTTTGGGCGTGTGGCCATCAGCACATGGTGGCAGGAGCGTGTGGTGGAGCAACACTGCTCCCAGGAAGTGAGAGAGGAAAAGGAAGGGCCTGAGGTCCCAATATACCCTTTGAGGACACACCCCAGCGACAATTTCTTCCTCCTGGAGACCACCCTCGAAAAGTCCCATCTCCTTCCAATAGCTCTGCAGACTGGTTTTTAATCCATGAGATTTGGTAGGTCCTCCAGATCTAAACCAGAACTTTCTCCTTCCCTCTAGTGTGTGACCTGAGACGTCTTGCCGCTCCATTGGGTAGTTTTATATGCTTTTGATCTTTCATTCAATAAGTGTTTATAGAACACTCATTGTCTCTGGACATTGGCAATAAGAACGTGGATTGGACATGATTGGCCCTTACCTTTTTCTAGGATTTTGCACTCTGTTGGTCGGCACTTTTCTCTCTCCCTCTATTTACTTTAAATATTCTCTCCCATTTTCTGATATTCCCTGTTTCATTAGTGTTTGGGCCTATTTTACTCAATATCAAATGAAGTCGTAAAGGCAGGGGTTAATATATTTAGCTGATGAGAACACAGGCTCAGACGTAAATCGCCTTTTCCAAGAGCTGCCAAATAAGATTGTGTTTTGTCTTAGCAGGCAGTTAAATTACCGACAGATCACCCTGGATTTATGATGGCTTCATTTTATGCTTTTTTAGGGGGTGTGGGGGGGCCAGACGTATTTCAACAACTCCTAGCTCTAGAGTGGATGCTTAGTCCCGAAATGTAGCCTTTCCTATTGAGTCACTATTCTTCCAGGGTTTCAGTTTAAAGCTGTGGGTTTTACCTCTCTAGCATATCAGGGTTCAAAAATCTGAACTTCTCTGGTGGGCAGCAGTTGAAATATCTGCTCAATATCTTGGCCTTCCAAGTATTGTTTACCTTGGATTCATGGAATCTCGCCTGCACATAAGAGATCGAGGAGTCAACCAAGGATTTGAGAGAAGTTTGCATAAAGATTTTGGAACCTTCTGTGGTTCCTTCCTTTCTGGGATTTCCCCCCTTAATATATAGCCGCTTTGGTAGTCCATCTGAAACATCCTCAGGGCACAAGACTCATTTCCTGCTTGAGTTTTAGATGCCATTAGCTGGTTGGATTCGGTAGTATCCTCCAAGAAAAATCCATGTCAAGATGGATCTCTCCCAGTAGGATTCCTGTCTACCCAGTTTCTTCCTATTTTTGGTCACTCTTTAGTGCATGAAAGCAGTTGCTTTTTACATTTTATTAAGATATCGTAATTTCTATCTGTGCAGTAGTTTGTCTGATATCGCTTATTCTGCCATTATTAGACCCAGAATTCCCGAATGGTGTTAAAACACATTACTGTCCTTGAAACCCTCTGTTCTTGCCCATCACAGCCTATCCAGCCCTCAGGACCAGGATCCTGATGACTTCTACTGTGCCTCCAGCCCTCTGGGGCCCTTCTTTGAGAATGTCATGCTCTGTCCTGCCTCAAGGCTTGCACACACAGCTCCTTCTGAAGAGCACCCTGTCTCCTTTTTGTCTGCTTGGGCTTCAGACGCCAGCTCAAATATCCCTTCTTCTGGAAAGAATCTGCGAAGTCTGTGGGTAGACTGAATTCCCCACCTACCCCTGCTAATAGCATCCTATTTGTTTCTTTTTTTTTTAATGTATCAGTTATTTAATTAGATTCTTCGTAAGAAATTTAGAATACCAATTTGTGAGGATAAATTCCATTTGTTAGAGCAAAAACGGATCGCATGTAGCCCTGGAGCTGAGGGATAGCTTTGATTTTGGGTAGAATTTGTGTGTCCACAGCTTTCTGATCAACCTTGCGCTGTTCTGTGATCTCGTATTTCTCTTTCTCTGTGTCGAAGATTTCACCTTCCTGGTGTCGGGGCTTCCTCAACTTCTTCTTCTTGAAGGAAGCATCAGTGAGATGTTTTGGGATTTTCACGTTGCTGATATCAATCTTTGTGGAGGTGGCGATAACAAATTTCTGGTGTGTTCTACGCAGAGGAACTCGATTGAGGGAAAGAGGTCCTGTCACAAGTAGCAAGCCACTGCTCAGCTGCTTCAGGAAAACCACTCTCTTGCCTCTGTGGCGCCCAGTGAGGATGATCAGGATGGTCCCAGGAGTGATACTGGCTCGCAGCTTTCTCACGTGCTGACTGAAGGGTTTCTTGCCGTGGCTCAACAGCTTCCGTGGCACATCTTCAGTCGGGTAGTATCTAGGCATTTTGCGAAGCTTAACCACCCTGGTACCACCATTCTTGTCACCACCGACTGGTTTTGTAACAGTAGCAGGAAGCTTCTCCTCCTTCTTCTTCTCAACCTTGGACTTAGCAGCAGTGTACTTCCTCTTATACATGGCCTTTCGGGAGCATCTGCCAATTCCTCTAACCAGGACAGGGTTCCGGCTGCAGTGGGGCTTTCCTTTCTTGGGTTTCTTATCCGTAGAGTCTTCCTTTTTATCCTTGCCAACAGCATCAGCCTTCTTGGCTCCAGGTTTCTTCTCCTTAGTGTCTGGCTTCTCAGCCTTTTCACCCGCCATCTTGCTAGATGGGAAAGAGCCCTATTTGTTTCTTGAAGATCAAGACTCACATAAAACACTTGAGTGGTTATCAGAGTACTGTCTGGTCCTCTCTACACTGTCACTTCCATGACCACAGGGCCTGGTCCTCTTGGCTCATCACTTGGTCACATGCCTCATATGGTGTCTGACTCATACACAGTGGGTGCTTCATAAATGTGTTTAGTACGTGAAAAGTAGGGGGTTTTGAATTGTACATGGAAGATATTCCCCAAACGAGGGGCAGGGTACTCTATGAAACTGAGATACCAGGAGACGTATGTCAATTGATTTCACATTTCAAATCTGCAGTTTCAAATGTTGAACTAGTTGATCTTTTAGGTCACTTTCAATCTTCAAAATCTATGATACCCATTAAACTCAAGACAAAAGCATACTATGGTAACAACAACCATACGGAACAGACATGGGGGACTTAAGACATGGGCGAAATTAAGATTTTTCACCGAAGACACCTCATGTCTTAGATCAGGGGCCTGAAAAATAGAAGTGACCCTAGAGAACAATTATTCTGGGACTAGCGGATAGGCTTAATGAGATTTGGAAGTAGCTAAGTCATGAATGAGCCCAACAAGGAGCCTTTGGCATCATGAAACTGGTGTCAGGGTGCTGGATATGGAGATGAGAAGGAAGGAGTGATTCATCAGACCCATGAGGGCCAGCCTTGGGGATTAGAGGTTCTCTTCTAATCTGTCTTTTCTGAGTAGAAATGTTGGACAGGAAGGAGTTAAGAGTCTACGATGATCACAAACCTTCCCTCTTTAATCTTCGGTCAGGTCCTGCTCTGCACCCAGACATGAGGGAGGGCACAATACTTGAATCCCTCTGAGCGTGCTGTGTTCTACATTCCAGATCCCACTTCACCAGATCCTTCCTTGTAGGGACTCTTGGAACCAGGAACTAGAATCATTCTTAAACTCCTTTTAATTTCTCTTTTTTCCTTCCAGTTTCTCTGGTTCTAGTGACTACACACAACTCAGGGAAGAGAATAGAGTCAGAAATACCATCTTTCCATTCTGGCTTTGGTGTATACCCTAAGACCTTGTTCTGACCTTTGTTCCTCTTTTTTCAGTGATTTGTCCCTTAAAAATATCTCACTTGAATTTAACATGAAACCAACTTGGGTTTCTTGTGGGTTTATATCCATGTTAGTCCTTGGATGAGTGGTTCCGGACAAAGGCCTATGATATAACCATGGCTCTGTGCTTTGTTATTGACCCTTCTCTCATATTTGTGAAAATCTTCCTACAGTATTACAGAAAACATACACATGTATACTTTTACTGAGAGCAAATTTAGGATCAATTGAGAAGAAAACTTGGGCAATTACTCAAGTGTCCAGAAGAGATCTGAAAACTTGGGACTAGAAAGGCTTGGGTTATCAATTTTTTGTCTCCAGGGAGTACTTGACTCACAGTAATTCTTTAAATTAGAATATAGTTCCAAAAGACCTTCAATGAAATGACTCTTGGGTCTTATTTATATAACACTGTGGTTCATAAGGATCCGAGAGGACGCTCTTCAGAATCCATGAATGAACACCAGGTGAAGTATACGCTATGATGTAAATTCCTACAACAAAGTTTTCATGGGACTCAGCATGGTTTGGGATCATGGACATTGACTTATGGGCTAAGGGAACCTTCTTGTTGCCTTTATCCTCTTTTTTCCTGAACAGGAAAAATTCCTGGGGCAGGGGACAGGTGTTGCAATGTCTCTAATCCATGCTTTCTGCTAATTCCCAAGATTTCCCCAAGGTTGTGTCTATAATTCAGGATCAGGGTTTGCTGCTGTTGAGATTGAGCTAGAATACCCCAAGCAAATTCAGTTTTCCCGATTGTTCATGGCCACTGGGAGAGTGGCCTACGTTGCTCATATCAGTGGATTCATTTGTGAGACTCAGGTCCAACGAGAGAACGCGAATAGGGCAATCAGAGCCGAGCGGGATCACCTTCCAGGCTGAGATAACAGAGCTTCACCTTGGCCTAAGACTTGGAGTGCCTAGCTGCAAAGCCACGGCTCCCGTGTTGCTTCTGTGTTGGGGCACCAGGGACATTTCCCTAGAGCATGAGGATCATTAGGAGTTGGATGGTCATTGGTTTGTGGAAGATGGAAGAATTTAATGGCAATTATTTTAGTGCCACTTACATGGAAATCCACTGGAGTCTGTGAAATATGAAAAAAACCCTCAGTTTTGGTCAGTCACACTGAAGAGAGCAAAAAATGCCCTCCCATAGGCTGATCAATGGAGCCTGCAGAGAGGTCACCTGTAGTTTATGTGGGAAGCATTTAGTCATGAATGAATTCATATCAGAGATGATGGACTGTCAATTTTCAGTTAAAAATGTATACATCTAATTAGTATAAAAGGTAAACGTGGGCAAGGAAATTAGCAAGAATTCTGAGATCAAAGAAACTTCCAGAAATGTTTAATTTATTTACTAGGAACAATTTTAGCATAGTTTTTCATATTCCTTTTCTTTGTTTCTTCCTTCTGACCTATTATTTAGTTTCACGATCCCTGTTAATAAACAAATAAATTTTGTGATTACTATGTTCATATGGTCATTCTATTATTTAGGACTCAATTATGGGCCCTTATGTATCAGCAGAACTCACAGATGTCATTAGTGCTAATACCCCTCCAGATCCATATACCTATCCATAAATTTTTTTTGATACCAGGGATTGAATCCAGGGGCACTTAACCACCAAGACACATTCCCAACCCTTTTTAAAAATATTTTATTTAGAGACAGAGTCTTGCTGAGTTGCTTAGAGCCTCACTAAATTTCTGAGGCTGACTTTGAATTCATGATCCTTCTGCCTCAGCCTCCCAAGCTGCTGGGATCTTAGGCATGCACCACTGCCTCTGGCCATAAACTATTCAAAAGCAAATACAGTGCTTTACTCTGAGGATATGCATATTAATAAAGCAGTGTTTCTGCTCTTGAGATCATTGTTTAGCCATTCACTTTAGATACAGAACAATGATTGGGTCTTCTCCTACTGTCCTAACATTCTCAGTTATCCTTTAAACTGTGAAACAATAAGGTACTGGACAGGATCTCAAAGACCTGAGGCCCCCATGGTAGTAGTAAGATGCTGGGTGAAGAGTTAGGGGCTCTGTACCTGTGCCCTTCCTCAGAGGGCAATTAAACAAACCATCAGCTTCTCTGGGCTTCAGTTTTCATAATGTCAAGAAAGTGCCGGACTAAATGATGAGGGACATTGAAATTTGTTCCTTGGGCACAGCCTCAACAGATGTAATTTCTTGCTTCCTTGTTCATTCCCCTTAGCCTCTCACTTGCTTTTTCCTGGGGGTTGGGCGGGGGGACATGATCTCTGCTATTCAGCATCCTTAAGGGTGGGATAAAATACCAGGAGACTTACTTTTCAGCAATACAGTAGCTTTCACACAGATATTTCTGTTGAAAGTTGTTTCTGTTGCCTCTACAGCCAGAGAATACGAAGGGCTCACATAGTTTTGTTACAGTGCTATAGTAATATCTGACAAAAATCCACTTGCACGTGCCCCTCTTGGGAGGGTAGTTGCAGTAGTCTGGGAGACAGAATCCAGAGTTAGGTAGTCCTCACCATCTCGTTGACACCCTCTTTCTCAAAGGCTCAGACTTCTGAAGTTCATCCACCCATGTGAATCTACCTGATTCTATCACTGGAGACAAGATCCAGTTCCTCAAGTATGAATTTTACTGTGTAGGCGACATGGGGCAATGATTCTGGGCTACAGCGTGTGTCAAAGATGCAGAGAGGTGGGTGGCGAAGGACAGAACGGCAGCTGTACTTCCTCTAAGCTGACAGCAGACCTCGAGGCAGAGAGCCCTGGAGACAGCCTCTCTCTTTCTCGGTATTCTTGTTCATATGAGACATACTCCATGCTTCCCATGGCACTGAAAGTGACCTCTAACCTGTTCCCCTCAGGACACACCATTTCAGAGGCCTTACTGCCCCAATCCCCACCAGAGTCTCTGCGAATATACACACTAGAAAAACCCTTTACCACCAACAAAACTCCTGAAGGAGAGGCTTAAAATATCTAGTCTGGCCCATCTTTTCCTCCCTCAGAGTTGGTG